>NC_068374.1:20840793-20975793 GCF_023724105.1 Carassius gibelio
GGAATGTCTTTGTATAATTTTCTGGCCAACTATTAATTACAATAAAACAGTTTATTCCTCTTTGCTGGTATCACGGAAAACAGATGCAGTGCCATTTGAATTAGAATTCTTATGCACTGCATTCCCAGTAAAATTCCTTGGCTTCTCTTTGGTGATGATGTCAATGTTATTGAGTGGACATGAAACCCAAAGGAGAAAAATAAGCAAGTTGCCAAACTATTATGTCACAATCACAAGATTACCAGCATTGTTGGACCAGAAATAGTGCGACGGTTCCTCTAACATGGGACATTTCGTGACTGGAAATGTAAATAAAAATTAAAAGAGCTATTAGCTATTTTCTAATAACTAAAGTATAAAAGTAGACTTATTTTAGACACAGTTAAAGCTGTATTCAATATTTCATCACTAATTTTTTTTTGGAGAAAAATTAAATAAAATCAAGAACAATCACAGAAGATCATACTACATCAATAGCCTAATAAAACCATTATTGTATTATTTTACATTGGGTTCATATGCCATTACAAATATGACTTATTTTATATCTGTAAAACCTTTATTGGACACTTTTCCTCACAGAATAAAGTAACAGGTCACTGCAAAAAACACATTTCTACAGTGACAAATTGAAAACTTTTTGTCTAACAATGCATACACACCACTAGGTGTCAGTATATCAGCCAGTGCAAAACAAACAACAACTGAATACATTTCCAATAAAACCGTAAAGCTTCAAAAAAAAAAGTAAAGCTAATGTGCCAGTTACTGTTGTTGTTACAATTTTAAATTGACTAAAAAGCAACAGTTACCACAGGAAGTCACATAAAATAATCCTAATTTAAAGAAAATGTGTCATTTGATGGCTTACTGCCATGATATTAAGGAAAGTGTTTCCCTGGTGTTACTATACAGTGTTTTTGTTTATTTAATTTTTTTTAGCTTGTTGATATGTGTTTTAGATTTTTGCTAGGCATTGCTAGGGTACTCTGGGTGCTTTTCAAAGCATTGTTATGTAGTTTCTAAGGGTTGTGCGGGTTTGCATGCATTTGCTAAGGTGAATACATTTTTTTTATTTTTTATTTTTTATTTAACCCAGTTGCAAAATTTAGGGTGGTCTGCATGGGTGCTAATGAATTACTGGCCCAAAAGGAACCTGCTTCCAATTCCCTCTTCAGTGCAAATCGATGGGAATTTTATGGCCTAATCACTTAGAAAAGGTAATAGACCACTTCAAATAAAAGGGTGGTCATTCCGTGTTAACTCAAAAAGAGATTATATATATATATTTATTTATTTATTTATTTTTGGGGAGAAAGAAAGGTGTTTTTTGAAGCTGCTGCACATCTGGACGAGCTCACAGAGACTGTACCATCTTATGTCCGTTTCTGTGAAGGTATGTGCATTCCTACCAGGACTCATTTAACTTACATCAATGACAAACCATGGTTCACTGCAAAACTCAGACAGCTCCGTCAGGCCAAAGAGGACATTTACAGGAAGGGGAACAGAGTCTTGTATAAACAGGCCAAATACACACTGGAAAAGGAGATTAGAGTGGCAAATAGGAATTATTCTGAAAAGCTAAGGATTGAGTTATCTTCCAGTGACTCGGCATCAGTGTGGAAAGGTCTGAAAGACATCACCAACTACAAGACATCATCCCCCAGCACTGTGGAGAATCAACAACGTGCAGACGATCTGAATGAGTTTTATTGCAGGTTTGGAAAAAAACCCAACACCCGCTCTGAATACCTCTCCGCATAACCATTAACACCTCCTGTAACCCCCCTCTGTCCCACACCTGCACCTCATATCAGAGAAGATGACGTGCACCAGGTCTTCTGGAAAGACCGCACTTCAAAGGACCCCTCAGTCAAGCTAACTGTTTTTTTGTCTTGTCACTGTCATTATGTTGCACTGTGGAAGCTTCCGTCGTCAAAAACTAATTCCTTGTATGTGTAAACATACCTGACAATAAAGCTCATTCTGATTGAATTATGTAGACTGTGGACAAAATTACATTTTACACCTCAGAGCCAGCATTAAAACATTTTTGAATAATTACCATTAGCATATAATGCAACAAATGGCTAATGTCATCAGATTGTATTAATACACCCACCAATCACTGTGTAAAAATAAACATGATATTTTTAATGATCATCTTTCTGAAGTCATGTTTACCCCCCTGTAATTTGGCTCTGAATCTCAGGGGAAATTAGCATTTTGACTCCATCTCTTTAAAATAGTAGATACTCAGTAAATGTAGATCTGTGACATTTAATGGTTTTGCTTTCATCACTATCTTAAGAAAAACATCTGACAAAGTCAAAAAATGAACCTGGAAACTTTCCAAAATTTGGTTGATTTGACATGGAATGACCTAGTACTTTCCAGAAAGAGATAAAAGACATTCAGGGTGAGTTTGCTTTTAGTATTACAAAAGTGTTTCAGGAAATCCCAGTTTCAGTCATGGGATCTTGATGCTCCCGTGGCTCAGTGGTAGAGCATTGTGTTAGCAGCTCAAAATGTTGTGGGTTCAATTCCCAGGGAACACACATAATGGTGCATAGCCGAAATGCACTGTATGTCTTAGCAAAGTATTGCAAAAAGTTGAGAGCACGGTGAGTTTTTGGAACTTTCAGTTTGTCACTTTTTGTGTCCACTTTCACAAGTGGATACTTAACCTTTAACCTTAAATGAGCAGTTACAAACATATTATCTTGACCTACACTTGTCTTGTGATACTGATTCTTCGTGTCCTCTGATCACAGTCCATGTCCTCTAGTTCAGCTAACTTACCTTGTATCATGCACACTCAATCTTAAACCTACCTAACACAGTTACCACAAAAACAGTAATAGATCTATAAAAAAAAAACAGTAGTAGACATATACATATCATATGCAATGCTACTGGTGTTGGCCAGTATTTCAGCCTTACAATAGAGACTTAATAATCTAAATGTGTAATTCCATTCAGCACCCTATGCCAGTTTGTCACATTCTCCCATACCACTTTCTTCATTTTCTTCTCACACAATAAAATATTATTCCCCATTCAAATGTAAGAAACCATGAGTGAACGATAAAGGTACTAATGCTCAACTCTTTAATGGTGCCTCAGTGTTGAAGACGTATAAAAAATACTGATGTCTAGGCTGGATGAGTGAGACTGTTGTCTGCTCTTGACCCATTTCGCTTCAGATCTCATTACTTTGCACACTGACCCTGAGCCCCGTCTGGATTAACTTACTCTCAGTGGTGGACGTTCAGCCAAGCACGTTGTCCACATACTCAAAGAGAGATGCATGCCTACGTCCAGGTACAGGTGCACGCAAACACCGACAGTGTCGTATGCAAACTGTGTACGTGACACTTTCAGATGGCAACCAGAATGCTTACCTACTGTACACTGAATCTAGCAGCTCAAACTAAAGATAGATAGATAGACTTTGTTCCTTAGTGACTTAATGTCATAATACTCAAAGTTCTTCAGCTTTAGTGACATGGCTACATTCTTTAACCTTGACCAAAGTGGAGTTACATGAAGTGTCCATGTGTGTGTTTATGGAGTCTTTGAATATACAAACTGAGTAATCAGTCTACTTGGAAATCGGTCAATTACTCGATGACTCTTTATAGATGTGATGCCAGGGTCAAGGGTGATTTGCAGAGTGTGACACAGAGTTTGCATGAATGCTGCGGGCAGAGTTCAAGCATTTGCACAAAGCATTTGGCTGTACAACCTTAGCAAACACTTCAAGCTCTGAAAAGCTTTGAAAGTGCACATGCATACAGGAACAGACTTACAATATATAAATCTTAAATAATAAAATATAGTAACTTTTCAAGTGGAAAAAAGTGAACATACAGCACGTGATACAGAGTCAATGCCACACCTCAGAGCATCATGGTCTGTGTATGTGCAGGGTGTGTAAAGTTAGTGTGTGTGGCAGTTCATATGAGTTCAAGCTAGGTGAACACATTTGTTGTCTGAAGGTGAAAGATAAGTTAGTCCGTCCGGTCAGGAAATCAGACAGTCGAGACTATAATCTCTGAGCCAATGGACATTGTTAATATCATGCATGCACATCTTTTCATAAATCGCACCAAGCAATGCGACTAATAAAATGCAGATCTTAAACAGTCAGGGCCACTTAAAGGAACTCTGGACGGTTTTGTCCTTGTGCTGGATGGACATTAAATCGCATAGTCTTACAACACATTAACATGGAACTGTTGAGTCATTTTCCTGATTATGATGATTCATTGGTCACGTGCGCGAAACATCTCTACTCGTACTTCCTGTCTTTCCGGATTAATTCTGAAGGAACTACTGACCTCTAGTGGACTCAAGATGCCATTGTGGTTTTTAATGTAGTCGTCTTGAATTGTTATATGTATTTACAAGGGCTACATTTAGCAGTTGTCACACAAGTCATAGTTATGTAATACAAAATGGGATATCCCATAATTTCAGTTACTTAATACTGATTTGTGACTTGCCTGAAATAATTGTCACTCAATTAAACATGTCCCAAAAGGTCCCATTCAACAAATAAGCCTTTGTGTTTACAGCTTTATTGTAGTACAGTTTAATTTATTCATCAATATAGTTTTAATTTTTCATGCACTGTAAAATAACCATACATATAATAAAATGACAAGGGATCGGAATACTAAGAAATAATATTTAGACGTCTCAAAAGAAATCATAATGCTGACTATACAGAAAACATGAATGTGTAATAAAGAACTTGCCTCCCTATATATATATATATATATATATATATATATATATATATATATATATATATATTTAGAGAGAGAGAGAGAGAGAGAGAGAGAGAGAGAGAGAGAGAGAGGGAGAGAGTTCTAACACTTCACATTAATTTCCAAGAATTAATTTATAACTTTGTACAACCCGAGAACATAACTGAACCATACTGAGCAGTAACTTATATTTTGCCACTATACACACCTCTATACAAGGCCTTTAGAAGTCATTGTGCGGAACACATAATAAATCAATAAAACATGATTAAAGATTTGGACACCAAAGCATATTCCTACTAATAAAACAAAATGAATTAATCTTTCATGATTCACAAGCAAACACAAGTATCTTGATATCACAACTCTTTTCAAACAAATAAAATACAAAACGTACATTGTACATTAAGCTGAAATTCAAATATCAAATTCCTCGCCAATGTCAAATACATGTATATCTCCCCTAAACTGGCCTGCAAAATCATTTTTAATCGGTTAATAATAATAGTCTATTTAAAATTATTCAGTTCTCACATTTAATAATCTCTACATTGCTCTGTTTCCATTGTTAACACACTGCGGATACTTCAGACATTTTCATTTCGCTCATTTGTTCATTCGAAGTAAAAGGATTTCAATTCCACATTTCTTAACATATTTTTCTGTAGGGTTATATCACTGAACCAGTAGGAGGCGACAAATCTTGCCTCATTAACTTCAAAACATTCAAAAATGATTCATTTGGGTCAGGATTGAAAAACCACTTGTGTTTGACACCTGTTTCAAGTTTGTTAGGAACTATTTTCAGTGACGGAGCAAATGAGCCAACACATTCTTCTTTTGCTCGTTCAAATGCTTTTCTGTGTGTTTGTTGCAGCAAGGAGGCACCAAATAATATAATGATAACAATATGCAACTTATATGATATAATTTGACACTACTGTGTCTTTTACTGACCGTAGCATTAAATGAGGTTGACTTGATACTGACATGATGTTCAGGTGAGTGTTTGCCTATTCGTTTTGTACCGTATTACAGTATTTGCACAAATGTCTTGTTTGTGTGTGAGTCAGGGGCTCTTGAGATTGGCCATGGCGGGGTTGATGAAGGAGAAGTTGTTGAACATGGTCTGGTCCACGCTGTTGATGATGATACGGTCTGTGACGGTAAGTCGTGGCTTCTCGTTTATGAACTCCTTATCGAAGTTGCTACAGTCACCTGCTGATTTCTGTAATGGAAAGTTAGTGTGTCAGTCACAGGTAAACTCCTAAATCTTTTTTTTCCTAAATCTAGTGTTTACTGTTTCCACAGGCAGCTGCCTAAGTCAGTACTTTAACTGAAATGGAACCTCAAAAGTTCCTCAATAATGTTGCTCACAGCACAAAAAGCCTACTTAATGTTAGCATATTGCTAAGCTAAAAACACAACATAGTCTTAATGCTCTAACAAACACAAATCAAACACATACATGTTGTTGTGTGTGTCTTCAAATTTTTACCTCACTGAATCATAAAAGCTTTTTTCACCAAGTCACCAAAACAAAAATATGAGGAACAAATGCCTATGCATGAGAAGCGCGGATATGATATCCTTAAAATGTTTTCTAGCTATGCAGCTCATTACGGGCAAGTCTTTTACAGCAATAATAAACTTACCACAGTTGGCCTGAAGGGCGGCTCCACCTGCCGTTTCTCAAGAGCGTTCCAGTCTATGTCTCTGAAGAATGCATGCTGCCTTATATTACCTTTCACACCCAGCCTTCGCTCTGGTTCCCGGACAAATAGCTGAAACCATTCAGAAAAACGCAGTTGTAGTTTATAACAAATCAAGCATTCTTCTATTTAATGTTAACTCTGACGTACCTTTACAAGAATATCGTTCGCGTCTCTAGTTAACCAGCGTGGGTAACACGGGTCATCTGTGCGAATCGACTGAAACAACTCTTCCTCGTCCTGGCCATGAAATGGGGACTGGCCAATCATCATCTCATAGAGAAGGACACCAAATGACCACCAGTCTACAGAAGTCCCATATTTCTGCCCAAGCAGAATCTGTGAAGCACAAGTAAATGCTTTATTTAATATCTGTTCGGTGCAAAAATATATTACATGTAAACATTAAAAAATAAGATGTATAACTATGGTACAAGTGGTAGAGATCGTCACCTCAGGAGCGATGTAGTCTGGGGTTCCACAGAAAGTGCACGTTCTAGCTTCTCCAAACATGTTCTCTTTACACATGCCAAAATCTGCGATCTTGATGTGACCGTCGATGTCTAGCAAGATGTTATCCAGCTTAAGATCTCTGTGGAGGCACAATACACACATAAATACATGAAAACATTGTAAGAGCTGTCTTTCAGCACGCTCTTAGCTCATATTTTATGTAATGTATCAGTGCATACCTGTACACAATGCCTTTAGAATGTAGAAACTGCAGCCCACAAACGATCTCAGCTGCATAGAACCTATCGCCAGAGAGAAGAGAGGAGGTGAAAAACAAGATTCTCTGAATTTGAAATGTGTTTGTGGGGGCTGTATGTGAGTCTCACGTGGACCGCGGAAGGTCAAATCTGTGGCAGGTCTGGATGTGGAACATTAAGTCGCCCCCGTTTAAGTACTCCATCACGAAGAAGAGATTCTCCTTTAGAGGCCAATGCAGAAACAGAAGAGTTCAGAGCAGTCGAACAAACCCACATTACTTCAGTATGTGAGCGTGACTCAGAGTGTGTCATGGGGTGGGCGGAATGTCCAAAATCTTATATTGTAGTATTTCAGGGCCATTACATCAATTCATAAGTTTATAAATAGAATATATATATAATACAAGTTCATTATTATTTTTAGTTATTCACTTTATGCACAATATAGGACCTTCAAAAAAAAAAAAAAAAAAACCTATGTCGAAAGTAAAATATATAGCAAATGCATTGACATGTTCCTATATGTCACACTGTCCAGCCCTAAGTGTGTCGGAGTCTATTACCTTGGTCTGGAAGGTACAGTAGAGGTGTGTGAGGAAGGGGTGTTCCCAGGCCAGAGACAGCACCCTCCTCTCCACCATAGTGCATTCAACATCATCATCCATCAGAACTACATCCTTCTTCAATGCCTTTACTGCAAAAAACTGCCCTGAGCCTTTCAGCTCAGCCAGGAATACCTACAACACACGTGCACAATACGGTATATGCAAGATTCATAGAGAAATACACGAGTATGCATCCAGAATGATGTTCCAAAATGAGGTTTAATAGGCTGTTGTCTTGCGATTCCTAATTCAGTTATACCATATAACAGCTGTCCATGAATGTTAAAAATAAATAAATAAATAACATTCTGAACAAAAAGCTGAAAAAAGACTATGAATTGGATACAGAATGATAATCAAAATGTAGATGGAGTCGATCAACACCCCAAAGCTTGACTGTAATTATTACCTCTTCATCAAGCGACATTTTATTTCATAACGTTAGTTTTGATGCTGTTTCATGTCAGATGATCATGTTAGATTACATGTGTTAGTATCTGGTGTTTCTTTTTTTTTTTACTTCACTTGTGTTTTTTTGGAAAATCTGTACAGAAGATGTGTACTAGTGCCCTCTACCATATAACAATGAAAACACAGATTCTTGGAGCACAAGTATAGTTTTTTGTACTTTTTGTAAGTATAAGTCAAGTATACCTAAATGTAATTTTAAGTATATTTCTGAGGAGTACATAAAGCCCATTTCAAAGAAGTACATAAAAAGTAAACTAAAAGCATACTTTCCAATTTTAGTTTAAAAGAAGTATTCTAAAAGCACACTTGAATAAACTTCTTTTTCATAAGGTCACTTCCTCTCAGCCCTCTATCTTGTTACCAAATACTGCCACCAATTGAACTGACTTCAAGGGACATTAAAATGATCTTTGTATAGCAGAACTTTAATTTTATGCCAGTTCCTTAAAATATTAAAAAAAAAAATATCCAAATTGGCCAGGTCGTAGTTTAGTTTCAGTATGGCAATGTTTTGCCTCATAGTAGTATTCAAAGGTTATTCATTGATGATTTGTTATTCATATCGGGTTGAACCAAAAGATGCCTCGTTTCTAAGTCATTTCAAAAGTTGGTATATACTGTAGTTTAAATGAAAAGTCACTGCTGTGGTGTGTTTGCTGTGAGTTGAATACAATATTCCTACCTTTCCAAAGCTTCCCTTGCCCAGCATCTTATGCAGAGTGAAATTATCTAGGTTGAATTTGTGAAGCTCTTTGCGTGGGGTGGAGTACACTGACTCAGGCTGTTCAAGACTTGGCCTGCGGCCCTCAGCCGGAGTGTCCCATGAAATACCTTGATGCTCTGTCGGGAGGAAAGAACATTTGGACATAAATTGAATTAAACAGGACAGAATTCATCCAAACAATCAATAAAAAATGTAAGTTTCTTAGCGAGGGAAAACATTTTCGGATGCAAAGTTTGTTCCAAATGGTAGACAGTAAAATTCAGAATGAGCTTTATTGCCAGGTATGTTCACACATACGAGGAATTTGTTTCCATGACAGAAGCTCCGCAGTGCAACATAATGACAGTGACAAAACAAAAAACACATTAAGGAATAGAAAATACAAAAAAAAAAAAAAAAAAAAAAAATACAAATAGGTAGATAAATTGACAATGTATGGCAGGTATATTACAATGAGCAGTTATGTATGTACAGGTATATTATGTGCAAAAATGTTAGTGTACGCTAAGTATGTGTGTTAGATAAATAAGTGCATGTGTATATAAATAGAAATAGTCTAGTGTGTTCCACAGTTATTATCAACAGTTCATAAGATGGATTGCCTGAGGGAAGAAACTGTTCCTGTGTCTGGTCGTTCTGGTGCTCAGTGCTCTGTAGCTTCGACCAGATGGCAACAGTTCAAAGAGGGAGTGTGCTGTGTGTGTAAATTATACTTTCTTAGTCATTCTGTCCAAATTGTAAGGCTGTATCTCACACATATTAATCAGATAAGTCAATTCCAGAATGCTCTGAGTTATGGTGGATTATGTCAGAATGTTACATCCAATACTGTTAAATACTGTATCATCAGAAAGATGCTTTACTCATTGTTTTTGGGCACTATGTAATTTTTGTGCTTGTGAAATTGTTAGCCACATGCTAACATAAAACTATATCAACTGTCCACCCTTACCAAAAAGTAGTATACTTCAAAGTAATTTTTTAAAGTATACTTAAGTAAAGTTGAAGTATATTTTTAAGTATACTTTATGTAGCAAGTATAAAAATATCAGTGTTATAGTAGTACACTTGTAAGTGTACTGTTTCAATACTCCTTAGGACTAAATTGGTCCACTTTCTAGTATATAAAAGTATACTTTGAAGTATACTTTGGGTGTAACTGTAGCAAACTTTGAGTACACAACTAGTTTACCTCTATGTTTGTAGTTTGTACTGCATTTATACTAAAAGTGAACTTATAGGTATACTGATAATTTACTAATTAAATACCTTACACTTTGAAGTATAGTCTCAGTAAACTACTAGTTTAGTAGTTTTATACTACTAGTAACTTTACATCATAATTTAAGTATTCTACTATATCTCTGTTTAGGTTTAAATGTTTATATATTTTGTTATATGAATATCTGAACATACAAAACATCCAAAGAAAAAACAGGTATATGCTTGTAACCAAAAACATTTTATTCTAGCTTCATGCATTCTTTTTTTAAACAATTTAATGTGGGTAAGTTTAATAAAAAATAAATAAATAACATTTTGAACAAAAAGCCACCCCCAAAGCTTGTCTATAATTACTACCTCTTCATTTGTCGACATTTTATTTCATAATGTTACAGTTTTGATGCTGTTTCATGTCAGATGATCGTGTTAGATTACATGTAAATTGTGATTACATCTGTTATTTCTTTTTTATTCTTCACTTGTGTTTTTTTTTTTGAAATTCTGTGCAGAAGATGTGTACTAACGCCCTCTACCATATAACAATGAAAACAGATTCTAGGAGCACAAGTATAGTTCAAATATATGTAGACTATTTTTAGGTATAAATCAAGAATACCTTAATGTAATTTTAAGTATATTTCTGAGGCGTACATAAAGCCCATTTCTGAGAAGTACATAAAAAGCAAACTAAAAGCATACTTTTCCTATTTTTAGTTTAAAAGAAGTATTCTAATAGCACACTTGAATAAACTTCTTTTTCGTAAGGTTACTTCCTCTCAGCCCACTATCTTGTTCCATATAAGCTCACTTCTGGTCATTTCCAGAGAAGGAATGTTTCTGAAATAATTTTGTCCACGTTAAAACCCTAGAAATGGCGGTAATTTGACGAATCTGTAGTTAGTAGCAAATTTCGCACTCAAATCTTTTCAGAATTGTGAATATGTTGCTTTTGTGCATGTTATATTTACCTTTGCGTGGTAGAGGGGGTGCAGGCGCGAGGGGTGAAATTGGTAAGTGATCTGAAGGCTCTCTAGTGACCCCTGACTGATTTACACCCACTGGACCCTCTCGACCAACAACCTCACTATCCCGCGAGCTGCGAGACTGCTATGGAAAGAAACGCACAACTTGTTCAGATTAAATATCCTGCACCACATGATAATCCAGGTTATTCATGCCATTCAGTCTTTGTCACATTGTGTTCATCTGTGTACTACTGCATGTTGAGTTGACACAAAAAACATATTCTATAGCATTGCTAGCCTGTGGTCCCATTGTACATAACTGCATATTTGCTTTATTTTTTAAAAGATCAGCTCAGTGAAAAATTTAATCAATATTAAATTGATTAATTGTCGGATAATTGTCAACCGATACTCTTAAATATAAAACAAAAGTTGTTATTCTACTTAAAGGAGTAACGCAATATTGTAATGCATTATTTTTAAAAGTAACTTTCCCCAACAATGCTAATAACAAACTCCAATGGAATAAATTGCACTATTAGTGTACTAGGAGTGTCTTGTAAAAGAAATAGTTCACCCAAAAAATAAAAATTCTGCCTTTTACTCACCCTCATGTTGTTTCAAATCTATAGGACTTTCTTTTTTTCTGTTGAACAGAAAAGAAGATATTTTGAAGAATTTGGGTAACCAACAGATGCTTGTCCCCACTGAAAAATACTATGAAAGTCAATGAGGACCAAAAATTATTTGGTTACCCACATTATTCAAAATATCTTCTTTTGTGTTTTACTGAGTAAAGAAATTCACAGGCTTGGAACAACCTATATTAATGAAAATGCTGGCCATGAAGATCATAAACAACTCCAGTACTCAAGGGGGCGATAGCGTTTATGCCATTAAACCCATGTGCTATTAAGTAGCTTGCTATTAACATGTAGATTTGAACAAAACTAAAGTAAAATAACAGCTGTAATAGACAACTAAATGTGTGGTCACATTAGCAAAATTTTGACATAAAACAACTTGGACCCTTTGCAAAAGCTGCATGAAGAAATATTTTGGCCTCACTCAAAACTCCTGAACATGGAGTTTTCTATTGAAATGACTGTACTTCATCCATTTAAATTCAACAAACAACAGTAAATGGTGTGGAAATTGTTACATGCTTGTGTCAAGCTGCTTAGCATCTGTGGTTCATAATATATGTGTCTTCCAACCTGTTGAGTGCTCTCAATCATAGCCAGGGCCTCTGCCATTAACTTCTGGTTGACCCCACAAAGGTTTGCTACCTTCTTCTGACATTTATGGTGAACATTCATGCCACACTCTGCAAGGACAGAAAACATTCAAAACATTAAAATATTGTGTGGACATTTTGACAAATGCAATTATTTAAAATGTGATTATGCAAAAAAATGAATTTTAGAAACTTGTTTTTACAGTTCTGTTAAATTACTTTGCATTGCATTTTTCTTTGAATTACATTAGTGGTTTTTATCTAAATGTAACTGAATTTTCCATATTTTATGCAAATGCTTCAAATAAAATGAATGTTACGAATGTTTATGGCTATATATATATATATATATATATATATATATATATATATATATATATATATATATATGTATATATATATATATATATATATATGTATATATATATATATATATATGTATGTATGTGTGTATATATATACTTTTATTTAAATTATTAAAAAAGCCATGGTTGCACATCAACTCTAATGCCAAAATATTTTTACCCTTTTAATAATTCACTACTTCTATTGCATATATCCTAACATATGTATATGTATGTTTGTGTATGTTGTAACATTTCAAGCTAAATAATACATATTTAGTGTTGTCAAATAGTTAATCAAGATTAATCTCTTCCAAAAACATTTGTTTAAATAATACATTTGTGTGTGTACTGTGTGTTACATTTTTTACATCTAAGTACACAAACATACATCATTATCATATCTTTTTTTAATATTTACAGTTATGTGTGTGTATATATATATATATATATATATATATATATATATATATATATATATATATAAACATACATGCATTGGTGTATTTATATATACATAAATGTACACACACACAAATATATTATTTAAAAAAAAAAAACTCTTATTTTGGATGTGATTGTTTTATCATGATTAATCGCTTTGACAGCACCAATCTTTAAATAATTATTACATTATTTAAACACATTTTTGCTAGAATAGTTTTAGACGTTAACAAAATGGAAAAACACTGAATGATTCTTTCACACACTTAGACATTTATAGCTGGCATGTGGTTGTGTAATGAATCACCTTCACATTTAAGGCCCTGCCGAGCAAGACCCCACAACAAGGTTCCACAGTGCTCACAGAATGTCGGGCTCATGTAGTTATACACTTTAAACCTGTGAGGCATGTCAATCTTAAAACGTTCCTTATGGATCTGAAACCCACACATATGCACACATATTTAGCGTAGAACACATACACACACTCACACAACAGGTCAACAAGAAAAGCTGTCCAAAACGTCATTCATTATTGTCAGTGTGACTCAGTAAAGGTTGGAAAAACTATTTTGTGGCATTTAACAATTACTGAAAGGGGAAGGATTCTTGAAACAAAAAGATCTATAATTGGCATACAGTTGCACAAAATGTCCAAAGTTCTCTGACTTACAGTAAAATCAGGGCACCAAAACCCTTTTGTGAGTGTTAAGCAACAAAAAAAGGAAACAAAACACTTAGTGTGCTTTATGTAATTGGATATAAGAGTGATGAAAAGAACCTTGTGTTTACCATGGTTTCTTTACTGTTTATTGCTGACCCTGTGCATTTGGCGATGACTTTGTCAATACACTTTTTATGAATGGCAGCATTGCATTCTGGGGAACAAATAGAGAGAAGTGTGTAGGTGGAGTCTTTAGTAATTCAGTGGACACTTGTGTAAGAACTGCTACAGCAATGAGGATGTGAAAAAAAAGACTTACGCCGACACTGATATCCCTGTTTATTCAGGCCCCTGAAACAGGAAAAGAAACCACATTTATATTTATAATCTTAATATATTATGTTGTATAAATGTTAGTAATATATAATCTAATATAAGTGCTATTTTTTGCATATAAATATACATATTAGATACAGATTAGTCCAAAAAATTCCACCCCACATTATTTTACATAAGTTGTGAATGCTGTTTCGTGTTATCTCTAACATAGTTATTTCTTAAGAAGAGTGTTGTTTTAAATCTGAATACTTAAGACGTAATACCAGACGAACTCCTTGCAGACTGAACAGAAGGTCGGCTGAGGGAAAAATGTGGCAGTAAACTCGTGACATTTGACCACATGAACTTTAGCCTGTTTGATGGCTCCCCGTCTGTGATGCAGTGCGAACACCCCTTCTTTTTCCCGTTCGGTCTCTCCACCTCCTTCGCCGTGACCTGCAGCATCTAAGAACAAACAAGAACCCACACAAAAACACCAAAAATGATTTCTGTACCCTTATCCCAGTTTGAAAACTCCTGGACAAGATCCATCAGCTCATGATAACATAATCATAGAACTAATAAACCTTGCATTAATATAATCAGTAAGAGATTGTTTGTGGATCAGATTTTGATAAATACTCACCACTCCTCTCCAAAAAATAGTGCGCTTCCATCAATAAGCGACCCTGTGGCTTCAGTTCAACCTATAATACACAAAAATGAATCTCAAATTATTGGAAATATATTGAAAACATTTATTACACATCCATTTGCTACGTTTTCATTTATTTTTTTAATAAATAAATTAAGTGTTCTAATCCGCCCAAACTTGATTGCTTTATATTTATAATAAACAACAATAACAAATGGTTGACACATTTGTTTCCATTTAGCTTGGATTAGATTTTCTGAGCATGTCACCACACAAACTCTCACCCAGATCTCCAGTTTGCCGTTCTCTTTCTTACAACGTGACGCGAGGGTGTCGAGTTGAACAGTAGCCTCTGCCTTTAGCTCAGCCGTCTTGTCCTTGACCACCACATGCATTACTCGTCCTCTGTGGACGTGAGCATCAAATGTGCTGCTCCAGGGGGGATACATGGTGGGCCGCTTCTGTTTGTACACCTGACCCTTTTCTACATATACACACACAAATACACCTCCAAATCAGTTCCACACCACTGACAGTTTGACTGGACTAAGCTTCAGCACGAGTAAATCACTTCATGTGTGTTACAGCATTCTAGCTGGATTTACTGGATCTGAAACTAATACCACTGAAATGGCACAATGCTTTAACTGTTCGATAATCTGACAGCTTTTACTGCAGGAATACAAATATAGTACCATGTCATACTATTTACAATGACTATTTACCTTAGTTAAACGTCAACATGACATTTGAAATCAGCTTTGTTTGCTTTTTCTTAATGCTGTTCCTGGTCTTTTTGTGCATGATGCATCAAATAACTCTTAAAGGGGTCATATGATGTTGCTAAAAAGAACATTATTTGGTGTATTTGGTGTAATGAAATTTAAGTAAAAAAAAAAACAAAAACAAATACTGTACTGTACAAATACTGTATGCCACATACTGTACATTATTGTTTCTCTTCTATGCCCCACCTTTTTGAAACGTGTCAATTTGTACAAAGCTCAGCGTTCTGAAAAGCGAGATGTGCTCTGATTGGCCAGCTATCCAGTGCGTTGTGGATGGCCGAATGCCTCAAGCGTGTAATGGAAATGTTACACGCTATAACATACTGTCATGCCGTTTGTCTTTTGAGACTAAAACATTAAAACCTATTATAAATTAGGCAATTGCTGCATCCAGTGGGGACTCAATTCTCAATTCCAGTCCTCGTGCCCCCAGCTCTGCATATTTTGCATGCCTCTCTTTGTTAACACACCTTATTCGGATAATCAGCTCATTAGAAGTTATTTCCATGCATCAACTGTGTTGCCATTGACATGGTCCCTACACAGTGTTCATGGCTCCCTACTCCCTGAGCAGGGGAAATCTCTTGAAGTTTACTTCACTTCCGAACATTCATTCACAGATTTTGCATTCTTCACACACAGAGTGACATCATGTATCTCTGTAAATAAATACAATTTGCATCGCGCCGCGTACACATAGTACCATGTCTGCATTTGTGATCTGAGAAACAACAAACAAGCCTACTATACATTCTCAAGGAGGGCGTGGTTGACTCTTAACTTAACTTCTCTTTGGATTTGAGACTTTAGTCTTTGCAACTTTACAGATCTTTTTTATGCACCAAGAGCTTGTAACACTCCGAAGAGAATGGAAAAACTGAAATCGTATCATCATATGACCCCTTTAAAACGACTTTCCTTTTCGCTGACATCATCAAGGCCTCTTATTTTTAGCCCCTCCCCTCCAACCACCTGCCTTCACTCTGGTGTGTAATGCCCACTTTTAATAATCCAATAAATTCCCAATGGATAAAATCAAGTACAGCTCTACATTTAAATCTATTCATTTAATTTATTTGATTAGCTCAATTCTGTTGCGCTTAGAAACACAAGTAAATTAGGCTGCAAACACTTTCATTTAATGTGTAATTTGACATTAAACAAATTTAAAAAAAAAAAAAATAAATGAACAAAACTAGCATACAGTTCATCTGACTTGTGCTTGAGAGAGGAGATGTTTCAAAAGTGTTTCAGAATGACATGACACTTTATATTTTGACTGGTATGTGTGGTTGTGGTTTGTTGTAGAGAACAAAACCAAAGGGGTTGCTGGGAAAGCCTCGTGTCTTCAGCACTGCGTAGTGGCTATGTTTGAGTAATATGCATGTCTGTACAACTGCTAATCATTTCATCTGATCTGATTTACACCCACATTTTACCAGCTATGGACATCCATGCAAGTAAATATATGTTGCATAATATATATATATATATATCCTCTGACATACATACGGTAGGTGAGTTCAAATGCACTTTTGCAGAAATAGTTAAATATTCATTTGGTTCTTCTTGATTTGCTTTGTTTATTATTATTATTGGGCATTCTACTTGTTGTGCTAACTGGCAGAAGCAATGAGACACTGCAGTGGTCAGTGGTCTTAAAGAATAATTCACATAAAATATTTGTAAAAAATGCATCCATGACAGAAGTAGTGATGTTTGATTCATGAATAAATCATTATTTCGGAAGAACATGAGGGTGAGTAAAATAATGACAGAATTACAATTTAGTGCAAACCATTCCTGTAGGTTTCATAGAGTTTCAATTATACAGTACCTACAGTAGTATGTGTAAAAACATCTTGACGGCATCTGCAAAACATTTTGAATTATTGCATAGTTGGTTGTCAAATGCTCAGAAACAATGGCTCCATATTTGGCATCTGTCTGTCATCATAAACTGTTTTTTTTTTTTTTTTGCTGAATAATCTAATGACTAAGTACCCAGTAAGTGAAATTGTGAGATGTATGTGATAGACAATGCGAATTACAACCTGAAGATGAGTTTAATAGAAATGAAACGGATACTTCCTTTTTACTGACAATGACACTGATGACACACATTTCTCAAGAATTCACACTTAGAGACAAAACTCTCCAATAATGGTAAGTTGGGCCATTTTCACCACATCTGAAATCAGCATTCATTTTGTTTTTTCATTTATTTAAACTTTCTTTTTTTGCCGTTCATTTACTTTATTTAATTTTATTTTAATAAAATGCTTGTCTTGCATTATATCATTTTATGCATCATAAATAAGATCTTTAATAAACAAAAAATAAGACTTAATTTGCCAAATTTACAGCTTAAAGCAAAATTTAAATATTCAGTTTTTAAATCATATTTACCTTGATTTGTCTTTTATTTTCTCTGCACATCACACAATTCATATTTACTTATCAAATTCTTCACTAACTCTATTTTCTAATTTTTAACTTAAGTACAGTTTTGCCCAAATCAGGGCAAAATCATATCATATCGTTTTAAACAATTATTCATATGTGTATTAACACATTTTCATATTGATAGATTTTCATATTTTAGGATTAAATGTGGGACAAGGGTAAAACAATATAAATCAAGGAAAATAATCTCATATTTTAATATATATTAAATATATAAATGCCCCATGGTATCTGTTGTCTATCTATGTTTTGATGCTTTTACAGTAAACTAACTCTTTTATCTGTAGTAAAAATATCTTACCAGTCTCCACTGCTTCTTTCATGTAGACAGCGCAGTATGGATTGAGTACTTCTTCATGGTAGGCAAGCCCTGGGTCCATCACAAAACTCGAAAAACCAATCCTCAGGAACGGAGACATGACTGTAAACTCTCAGATCCGACGGCAATAGCCTCGGATATAGTTCTCTTGAAAGCACAGTGGTTTAATTCCACTGTAAGGGTCTGTACAGTGATGTAATGCTATTTGATGTTTTTCATATTTGTGATGACTGATAAATGGGTTTCGAAACTCAGATGGGTCAACCGTGGTGTCCTTCAGTCTGTGGCATTCAAAGTGATACTCTTTAAATAAGTTTTTAACTTTGTCTTTTGTCCACCAGGTCTGTCCTCTCTTATAGCTACTCTTTTAGAAGAAATGATGCTGGGATGAAAACCTGGAACAGTCTACAAATACAGAATAAAACATAATCAATTCCAGTAGTAAAGTACAATAATAAAGTAAATAATAAAATTGCAAATTTAAATTAAATGCATATTAGTTAAAATATAAAATCAGTATATTACCTTTTTGTTTAGCAGATTTGTATCAACAATTAAAATAATAACTTTCAAAATTAATAACTTTCAAATCAATAATATAATCAATAATATTCAGTATAATTAAAAATGTATAATAATCTCACATTTAACCATTTACTAAAGCCCAGCATCAAAAAAGCCATCAACAACACATTCTGAAATCCTTGCTTTCTAATGGAAACACAGGCGAATACATGCTTAACTTTTTTCCATACTACACGCGCCCTTTAATTTAACACCAGTTCACACCAACTATGTTACAATGACCCAGTAACACTTAATATGTCATAAGCTAAGCAGAAAACACACTGACTTGTTAAACAGTTGGACCACAGAACCATAATAAACACTTACAGAGTTCTTGCCAGTTGAAAGCCGTAAGGTGAAGGGAGAGAACCAGAGAAAGAAATATTAATAGATGTGAAATCCAAAACTCACAGTCACAGCCAAACATACAGCACCAACACGCACCTCATTACTACTAATTTATACTGGATGTGTATGTTATGGTGCATGATATTCATGTTACAACAACTTTTAGGCCTATATTCTTTTTATATTCATGAAACTTAAACAACAGCATTTGTGGCATACAGTTAATTATCAGGTTACATTTTTTTCAGTGTTTTTTTTTTTTTTTTTTTTCAAAAAAAAAAAAAAAAAAAAAATCACTGTTACAATGTAAGTGAATGGGGAAAATACTGGAAGTTTTCCAAAACATAAATGTGTAAACTAAAAAATGTAGAGTAACATTTTACAATACGGTTCCATTAGTTCATGTTAGTTTATGTATTAACTTGATCATTAATGTATTCACATAAACGAACAATGAACAATACAAAACTTTGTTGATGTTAGTAAATGGAAATGCAGTCGTTCATCATTAGTTCATGTTAATTGACGGTGCATTAACTAATGTTAACAAGCACAGCTTTCAATTTTAATAATGCATTAATAAATGTTGAAATTAACTTCAGTTAATCCTGAAGAAGTGTTGTTCATCCTTAATTCATGTTAACTAAGGTAGTTAACTAAAGTTAACTAGTGAAACATTGTCAACTGTTACCAATTTTAGTAAATCACTTCTGTTTAAATCTAGAAAAGTTGTGAAGTTTATGTAAATTTTTTATTTTATGTTTTTAGTGTTACACTATCTTGGCAACAAAGTCATAAAATTAAAGAAAACTTTAAACAGAATATGTTAGTAAGCATTTTTACCACACTAAAATCATGCACACTAATTACTAATTACGTTTTGTAGCTATACTATTAAAATAAGTGAGCATATGAATGTTAATTCCATTTGAAGGGTCTCAGATTTTTACCTAAAAAAGGAAACAATAATAATAAAAAAAGTATTTACTTGGTAATCAACATTACTAGATGGTTGGAGGGGTGTTAACCCCTGGAGTCTCAAGTTTTCAGCTGTTCTGTCATATCATGATGTAAGAATTGTAAGTGATAAACAGAAGACGATTTTAGATGGAATTTAAAAAGCATATACTAATATTCAATGTATAAGCAATTAGAGTAAATAAAGAGGGAAAAAAACTATAAAAAAACACAAACTTAAGTTTCTCAAAACACGGCTTAAAAACTCTCTTTCTTGCTCTGTAAACGTGTTTCTGCATGACTGCCGAGTACTTCCTGTCGTTTGACTGACAGCTCAAACCGCACTTCCTGCATCACTGAAGGACTGTAAGCGCAGATAGCAAGCTGCTGCTCTTACCTGCTTCTGCTACCAGGATAGACAGAAGAGAAACAAACAACAGTAGATGGATAGAAAGAACACAGCAGGATACAGACATATTCTTTAATGTCAGAACTTTATAGTAAGCCTTTATTGGCTCTATGAATGTGATATTTCATCAAACAGTGTGTGGGGTCAATACTGACTCCAGAGTCGACAGAGTTGAACTATCCCAGCATGTGAAAGCTGCAGGGGTGGAAGAAGAGTGGGATCAAACCACAAACGCCTCCATTGAACTCGCATACACTAGACCGGACTGAACTACAAATACATTTGACCTTTCGCAAACCACTCGGGAGCTTAGACTCATAAGGCTTGTTCAGTTAATATTCAATAATCAATAGTTAAAACTCTGTGGCTCCGTTTCCACAGAAAATCAATTCCAACTCTCATGAAAACAAAACATTTTTACATGAGTCCAAATACAATGCAAGCACCCACGCTGAAGTGTTGACAAGCAAAAGCAGAAAGATTGTAGATTTTAAAGCACTTGTAATAATTCTTCAGTACAAAAAAGGGTTATTTGAGATGTCATCTAAAATGGCTTCTTTTTTTTGTTAGTTTTTCTGACATGAGACTACTTTTCTTCACTCCGTGTGAACAGTTTGAAGATCGTTCTGTCACATCCCTGTCTGGTGTCCTTGGGCATGTTTTAATGTTGCATAATTTGCGCTGATACCAGAAATACTTGTTTATTATGAATACATCTTTTAGCTTGCATTAATAAAGTTCCAAATCAAAAATAGGAAAATACCTTTCATATTTTATGCATATACAGTCGTGGCCAAAAATATCGGCACCCTTGGAAAATATAATCGAAGAAGGCTGTAAAAAAAATTAATCTGCATTGTTAATCCTTTTGATCTTTTATTTTAAAAAATCACAAAAATGTAACCTTTCATTGGATAATAATAATTTAAAATGGTGAGAAATATCATTATGGAATAAAAATTATGGAATTTTTTCTCTAATACACATTGGCCAAAATTAACGGCTCCCTTTTATTCAATACAGTTTAACAGGTCTAAATGTTCTCCTGTAATGCCTGATGAGCTTAGAGAACACCTCACAAGAGATCAGAGACCATTCCTCCATCCACAATCAATCCAGAACCTTTAGATTCCCATCTCCATGTTGGTACTTCTCCTCTTCATGTTGGTGCTTCTCCTCTTCAGTTCACTCCTCTCATTTTATATAGTGTTCAGGTCAGAGGACTGGAATGGCCATAGCAGAAGCTTGGTTTTGAGCTCAGTGACCCATTTCTGTGTTGTTTTTGAGGTTTGTGTTTGGGTTATTGTACGGTTGGAAGATCCAAACATTATGGTCCATTATAAGATTTTTAACAGAGTCAGTAACTTACTGATTTTTTATCCGTTAGTATTTGATAGAATCCATGATGCCATGTGTCTAAAGAAGATGTCCAGGGCCTCCAGCAGAAATATAGGCCCACGACATTAAAAATACAGCAGTCTATTTTATTGTAAACATGGGGTACTTTTATCCCTGTGTTCACCAAACCATCTTGAGTGTTTGCTGCTAAAAAAAATTTTTTTTCTGACCATAGAAGCAAGTCCCATTTGAAGTTCCAGTCATGTCTGATAACTGAATATGCTGGAGTTTGTTTTTGGATGAGCTAGGAGAATTTTTCTTGAAACCCTCCTAAACAACATGTGGTAATGTAGGTGTTGTTTGACAGTTTTTTTTTAAGGTTTTTTGACCCCGAGACCCAACAATTTTCTCTAGTTCTCCAGCTGTGGTCTTTTGAGAGTCTTTAGCCACCCAAACTCTCCTTCTCACCATGCATTAGGACGATATAGACACACGTCCTCTTCCAGGCAGATTCATAACATTTTATGTTGATTGGAAATTCTTTATTCTTCACTAATTTGTGAAGCTCAATTATTATCTTTTGCTGCACATCAGAAATATATTCTTTGTTTTTTCTCATTGTGATGGGTGATTTAGGGAATTTAGGCTTTGTTTTCCCTCCTCTTTATATTTCTGTGAAACGGGAAGCCATGGCTGGATAATTTCATGTTCATAATCACCCTGCAGTGCTCAAAATTGTGAATATGAATGGGAATATACTTCAGAAATATTTTACTCAAAATAATTTCTAGGGGTGCCAATAATTGTATCCAGCGTGTATTTGAGAAAAGCATTCATTTGATAATGATATTTCACCCCATTTTAAAATCTTAATATACAATGGAATTTTAGATTATTGTGATTTTGTATTTTTTTAATAAAAGATCAACAGGATTAACAATGCAGATGAATTTTAACAGCCGCCTTTGATCATATTTACCAAGGGTGTCCATATTTTTGGCCATGACTGTGTGTGTGTATATATAAATTTAAATGTATGCATTTATCTGACGCTTTTATCCAAAGCGACTTACAGTGCATTCAGGCTATCAATTTTTACCTATCATGTGTTCCCGGGGAATCGAACCCCCAACCTTGCACTTGATAGCGAAATGCTCTACCAATTGATTGTTCAATTGTTCAAAAGTGGTAGTACATACATTTTCAAAAGATTTTTATTTAAAAAAAGGATTACAGAATCATAAAAGAAAATGTCTGTTTGCATAAACATATTAAGCAGCACAACTGTGTTCAACATTTATAATAATTAAAAAGGTTTTTAGAACACCAAATCAGCATATTAGAATGAGTTAAGGATCATGTGACAATGAAGACTGGAGTAAAATATAATAATTCATTTTAAATTGTAATAACAATTTTTAAAAATAAATAAATGAATAAATGAAAATGAAAAAATAAAACAAATAAATGCAGCCCTAGTGAACATAAGAGACTTATATAATAATAAAAATAAATAACTTTTGAACATTAGTGTAGATGTATATTAAACATAAATTAAAATATTATGGAATATACTGTATAAATAAACATTTCCAGTGGTTACTCCAGAACCTGGACTGACAACAAATATCTAATGACAAATAATACGAGTCAAGTTTTAACAGCTCTAAATTCAAAAACAGAACTACAGGTGTTGTGCGTTTCTATCTGAGAGGTAAAGGCAAAACACATAGATTTGCAAGGTTTTAGCACAATGAGAGTGCACTTAAAATCTAATCCACCTAGTATTTCACCCTACGTCATTGTTCAATTTCCTTTGTAAACCCTACATTTTGAAGTAACTACTGAAAGAACCAAGAACATGCAGAGCATTCACAAGACTGATTTCAAAGCCTGATAAAGCACCCTTTTCATTCAAACCAATTGTGCTTACAGCTGTTTTTATTCAGTTCTTTGCTGTTATTCATGCTGGCTTTGGGTTATTGAGCTATTCTTGCACATTTTGGTTCCTCATAGTATTTTTATCCCATGGTTTTCTGCCACAAGCCTGTTGAAATAACATGACAAACTCCACAAACCTATTTAGTTTATATATCTTAACATTGATGATAATAATAGGAACAATCAGATAAATGTTACAGTTTGATAGTTAGTTTTAGATAGTCTATTTCAGATACAGTAAAATACACAAATGGAGCATAGCAAAATACATTAATATTCTGGATCAGATGTCTTCGAAACAGTTGCAGTAAACCGTTTTAAGTTAAATCGCATAACACTGACATTTGTGCACTTGGGTAGAATGTGGTTGGAAATTGCAGTCTGATGTGAGTAAGATCTTCCAGTGCCCGACATTTGCAGTTCTTCTAATTCACACATATCATACCACAGAAGGCAGTATGTTCATATCTTTCTTGTTATTTGATAGTTTTGTTTTTCCGGAAAAACCCTGTTTACAAATACCAACATCAGCACCTTTATGTAAACTAAATCATAATTCTTCAGAAAAGGTGATTCTTTGGCAATAATGGTGTGATTTACAAGCAGGTTTTTGTCACATTATTGGCAGAACGAGCTCAGAAGGGACACTTTGATATGATGCATAATGTCAACATCAGTAAGTAACACTGGTAAACCATAAAAATGCCTTTCAAAGGAGCAAAAGTTAAAAAGATATATCCAACAATCAAGTTATATATATATATATATATATATCTCATATCTCCGCTGTTTCTCATCTATTTAAATGAGATTAAACCGAGAGCGGGTTAGACTTTTCTATACTGTTGAACAGACCCAATATCTCACATAATCTCACATCAAAATTCACAAATCTCAACATTTCTTATCAACTTTTATAACTGATCTATTGGTGTATGTCAACTGATTTCATCAAATTTTAGGAGAAACTAGTTTCAGTTAACTTTGATAATTTATATAATTGAAACATACTGTAACTGAGACCTCTACTAAGTCCACCGAGCTTTGAAACAGCAACATTTGAGATATTAATATCACCTGAAACCTATAAAAGGACTGCGTTCACCTTTGTGGGAAGAATTTAATATACAGTTTAGGTAAGGCTAAAGCCACAACAGGCTATAAACTGACTTAAAATAGATCAATTCATGCTCCTAAAATTGCTCAAATACTGTATAAGAAAGCTCTAAATCCTTCTCTAAGCCAAAAATCCAGGCATATGCTTCAAACTGCAACAAAAGCTTGCCATCCACAGCTTTTACCAAACTTGTGTGGGACATTGTTTTCTTCTTATAACTGAAATCTTCTTGATACATCCCAAACGTGGATGTCGTTCTTCTTTTTTAGAAGAGCAGGTTCTCAAATGCAAAGTTTACTTAAACACTGTTTTCTTCTACGTTTTGTGGTTTCCTGCAGCTGACGCACTAACAGCTATAGCAAAGTCAACTGGATAATATAAGGCTGCAAAATGTGTGTGATGATGTACAGTGCATCTTATTAGTGAATGTCTAGCAGGCAACAACAGTTGCATCAGCAACACGAACAGTCAGGCTGTTCTCTTATATTAATATCCTCTTATAGGGTACGTATTAATTATATTGAGTTAAACTAAGCTTAAAACTTTAACTTGAAGGTTCATGCATAACGCACAGATGATAGAAACAGCTCTTACCAGTAGGCTACAGCTCCGATCAGCGCAGCTCTTCAGTGCAGTCGTCTGAAAGTTCGCCTGCCTTTAGAACTTCTCGAGACCTTCACGTCACGCGCGCGTTTCACCTCTCATCGCACACTGAAGGAAGCAGACAGAAATGCTGTGCGGTTTGCAGGATGACACGCTGTTAGCTGCAAAAATATAGGTCATAGACTTTAAATGTAACGCATAGCTCAAAGTTCATATGTTTCATTTTATGTAATTAAATCAAGTGATTTCTATCTATCTATCTATCTATCTATCTATCTATCTATCTATCTATCTATCTATCTATCTATCTATCTATCTATCTATCTATCTATCTATCTATCTATCTATCTATTTAAAGAAGCGGGGTAGTGTTAACAAATTGCACAATGTTACATTTGTCTGTTAATATTTCCAATTCGTGCTTTCTGTCGGCTGTCCCGAATCATATTTTGGAGTCGAATCATTTTAATGAACGAGTCAAACGGTTCAGTAATAGGGGTTGACGTTCGAACGGCTCACCCACGAAGGGAATCGTTTGGATGTTAAGTTATTTACTATATCCACTGGTATAAGACATTTGGGGAAAAAATTACAAACAAACAAATAAATAAGTAAATAAAAATACAGATGAATTTGACAGAAATATGACAGACCCGTTTTGACAGACAAAAAGTCCGTGTGTTAGATTAAATTGGAGCTGACTATTTTTAATATTTAATGCTTATTTTTAACAAGTAACACTGCTTTTTTTAGGTAGAAAGGTTTATCCGGCGTAAAGACATTTATGATGCCAAATTGCCTATTAAACTGTCAGAACGAGTCCTAGGTTGACGAATCGATTTCGATTCTTTGAAACCAAACGATTCGAAAATGAATCAGACGTCACAACCGCAGTAGGTAACTGTTCCGCCAGCAGGCGGCGCTAAATCATAAAAAGCGACACCCATATCCTCAGACAGATACATGTAAACAGTTCTGTCTTTCTTAAAGTGTGTGCACCGATCTGAACAATATTTATTTATATATTAGATTTTATTTTGCTTATTGAATATTAATGGATCAACATGAGTCAATAGTTTTTTTTTTGATGTAGAGAATCAAAGATGTACCATAGATATGGGCAATATGGCACAATTTTATCAACATGCAAATACTTTCTAAGAAATATTTAAGTATATACTTTTTCAAAATAACCATGTCAGCAAATAGTTTACCAGTCTTTTGTTATTTCAATCACTTTAGTTGCTTTAGTTTTTCTTTCTTTCTTTCTTTCTTTCTTTCTTTCTTTCTTTCTTTCTTTCTTTCTTTCTTTCTTTCTTTCTTTCTTTCTTTCTTTCTTTCTTTCTTTCTTTCTTTCTTTCAAACTACATTGTTAAATATTTGTGACGACATTCTACATATAAATAAAACATACAATAAAGTAGGCATAAGTAATAAACAGCTAATTAAAACCAGCTAAGCTCCTACAGATGGAGGATTGATTTGTGATGCATTGATTTGAATGAAAACGTGATGGATTGTGAGAGGATTTTTTTTATTTTTCACTTTGTTTTTGCAAAGTAAGTGAGTGTGGCATTAAAAGGTTTAAGATGAAGGGATGGCAAGGTGGATATATGGGGGATGGGACAGAGAGGAAAAGAAGTGTAAGTGTTGCGTTGCATCAGGGAATGTGCCTTTACTCTATATTTCTGTTGCTATGGAAACCCGTGAGGGAGCTGGCTATGTGGGAGACCCCCAGCAAAAGTCCTCCACACTCTTACTTTCACACACACAGAGGGACAGAGAGAAACCCTGTGCGGTGGTGTGGGTATGTCAGAATAAATTGAATTTGAATTAACTGAATGGAATCCAAAGCTTTGAAGAGAAGCGACTGTTGTGTCTGTTCTTTAGACTTTTGATAAAATCCCATGGACTGCCAAAAGCCCCACTTAATCTCAGTGTGTAGCTAATTAAGAAAAGCTCTAGGGAAAATAATTTATCTATACCTTTTATTTTTTCTGAGATTGGAATTGTGATTTATACCAATTAATATGACCGCATGAAACACTGACTGAATATTTTGTATGCTAGCATCATATTTCTTTTTTCTTATTTACTCATCTAGACATACCAGATCGATTTTCAAAGTCTAACTACTTTCACTGCTAATTATACTGCATCAATACTTACATTCACATTTCATATATTGAAATATATATTACTTATATGTTACTTAGTACAAAATTCCCAATTCCAAAGTATACTGTTAATAAAAACAAAACAAAAAAAACAAACGCATATATACTTCACATAATTCTCACACTTCTCATAATGTTCCACTCTGTTTTACACATTTGAACATTGGAAAATATTTTAGTATTTTAATAAGTACTGTACTGTGTATTTTTTCATTTTTACTGTTATCTTAATGTATACATATAGGAAAACTGAGAAACTTGATAACAAAATACTTCTATAAAACAAGATAATAATTTAATATAATATAATACAGTATAAATTATAAATAAAAATACAAATATGTATATGTATACATATGTGTGTGTGTGTGAGAGTGTGTGTGTGTGTGTGTAATTTAAACATTTGTTTTTAATAAAGTGTTTGTTAGAAATAACTCTTGAGCTTTTTTCCCCCAATAGTTTGTTTTGACACTTTCAGAGCAGTGAATAAAATAAGTTGAAGTTATTTTAATAAGCAAAAAGTCTGACCTTTATTAATGAACTCTGAAAATTATTTATATTTTATAAAAACAAACAAACATGCATTTCAACTGGTAATATAGAAAACAAATGTGTAGATCATAAATGTACCATTCCTGTTTATGCTTAAGGGCAATGAAACGCAAACACTTTCTCTTTTATTGCTTCTGTTAGTGTTATTTTTACAGGAAATATAAATGAAAATGAAACCATTTTCTCAAAACCATTTTCTCTGTTTAAGCAGCTTGCATGCAGTCATTCACAGTGAATATAAATGAAAGAACACACACACACATACACAAACACACACACATACACACACAAACAAACACTCACACAGATTGCTGAAATGCCCCATGCAGTGAAATATCCAGCCGTGGGACTGAATTGGTTGTTGAGGGAAACTGGAAAACTTTTTTATTTGGAAAAATATTCATAATGCCAGGGATACTTTAAGACATAAAAACACGCACAAAAAAAAAAAAAAAAGAAAGAAAAAAAAAAAAACACCGAAATAGTGTGGTTCATCCTGATCATCTTTTCCATGAGTGGCATGAATTTAATTTCACTTTACAACACTTTTCCAAAACACCCCTCCATGACTGTAGCAGACAGGAAATGATGCGTTGTGCTTTGTACAGATTGAGACTGCGTAACTGAATATGACAAACAATCAGAAACATACAAATCAGGAATGCATAAAAGTAGTGTAAAACTCACGATATACATTCTGTATTATAAATAAATAATCAAAACTGAGATCTTTCTGAGTGGACATTTAGACCTGGTTTTATAAAGTAGTTCTCATTTACTGGAAAACAGCCTTTTACTGAAAATCTTACAATTTGCTGTCATATTCAAATCTCATTATCCATGTTGCACCAGGTTCTTATGTATCTTCTAATAGACAATTGTTCAGGGTGAATCACTGATACTGGCAACCATTTAACTTTGTATATTACAAAATATCACATTTACATTTACATTTATTCATTTAGCAGACGCTTTTATCCAAAGCAACTTACAAATGAAGTCAGTGGAAGCAATTAAAAACAACAAAAAGAGCAATGATATATAAGTGTTATAACAAGTCTCAGTTAGCTTAACACAGTACACGTAGCATGGGCTTTTAAATAATATAATAAATAAAAAGATATCCGATAGAATAGAAAAAGAATAGAGCAAGCTAGTGTTAGAGGTATTAATATTAATGTTAAAAGTGACATCTGCAGTACAGGAAGCACTACTTGTATCTACTTGTAAGAAAAGGCAAAGTGTAAAGATTGATCTTAAGAATCAGAAAAGGTCAGATCACAGTTAATGAGAAAATCAATTACATCAGATATTTTACATTTTATGAAGAAATGTATTTTTATTTTCATTAGGCTACTCAATAATCCAACCTGATATCAAGATGGTCCACTTCTAAACCTACCCATCAGTGGGAATATTGATAGACTGTATAAAAATACACGGTAAGAAACTAAAAGAAGAAAAAAAATCTGTACAGGTGATTTATTGTTAATTGTGCATGCCATTGCAGTGTTTTATTTTGTAATTGCATACAAATGAAATTGTACAAATTCATGTGAGTTAGCCACCAATTCACAAAAATAATTACAATATTGCTATACGAGTGTGTTGAAACATTATGCTAGTTTATTAGCAGAAGGTGCCGCCAATTCATTTTAGAATGTATTTATCAACTAACTTTAAGTGCTTTTCAGGTCTAAGCAGGTGTGTAGGTCTCTTTGTGTGTGTGTGTTTGTTGCACCTTTCAACTCCATTGCGGTAAAACAAGTAGAGAGAAACAGTCGTCCTTGAAGCTGTATCTTGATTTCCGATTGCATGCAAAATGTGCAAATCTAAAAGGAAGCTTATTTCAAAGGAGAAACAGCAGCCAACAATTCAGAACTGGCCCCTGTCACCCCCCTAAATGTTGGAAGTGACCCAGTTTTTTTGAGTTAGTATGAGAATGAGCTTTGTGGTTAACCCATGCAAGCTTTTATTTGTTTTGTTTTACACCAACAGACACACATACAGAATCCTGTTTGTTGCCAGCCCCTGATATTATCTACAGAGTCATGCTCATAATCATCCACAAATGACACCGAATCATCTGACAGAATAGCGAAGTCAGTAATGCTGTGAACCTTAAAATTGGGTTTCATGGTATGTGAAAGGTTTCAATACTGGATGACAGTTAGCATACAAACATTCCATAGTTTGAGAACAGCTTACTGGACAGATGATTAATTGATCATTAATTATGTGATTTTACAGTAACATACACCTTCTACAGTCTGCACTCAGCACTTGAAGCTCCTTTTGTATATAGTTTACCAAAACTGTTAGCGGTTGCTGCATTCGACCCATGAAAGAACTGAGAAACAGAAGGTAACCACATGGGTTAAGGTACTTTGGTACCTAGTTGTCACTACAGTTTGTACATAGCATGTAGCTACAGTAAAAGCAGACGCTGAAAACTTGAAGTACTGGATGTATTACGTCAGATGTTCCTCCTAAAATCAAGAAGAACAACAAACACACACCAAATCTTCATTCTGAGATCTCGTACATTTGATTACAGACTTTTCTGAAAGATTATTGCGATTTCTTTTGGAACTCCAGCAGACACACCTAGGAATTTTTGAACATCTGATAAATTGGAGACTTAACCAACAGTCTTGTTTCCCATTTAATGACATTATCTATTGAGATATTAAGCATATCTCATTTGTGTGTGTTTGTGTGTGTGTGTGTGTGTTTTAGGCATGCTGCCTTTGAAATGTTGCTTACTAAAAGTCAAGTGGGCTCGTTAACGAAAAGAAACATCTTGATTGTGGTCAGACACATCACTGCTGGAGCCGCATGCAGCACACCTTTGAAATAATGTTGCCTGGCAACCATGAGAACTTGCAGCAGTACAAATAGGTCTCCAGTTAGATTCAGTAGAAGACGAAGACACACACACACACACACACATATATATATATATATATATATATATATATATATAGTTCTGTGTCAGACAGTGTTCCTGTGGCTCAGTGGTAGAGCATTGCATTGGCAGCGCAAGGTTGTTGGTTCGATTCCTAGGGAACACATATTAGGTAAAAATGTTAGCCTGAATGCACTGTAAAGCATCTGCGAAATGTATAAAATATATAAATAAACCAGAACCTACTTTGTATAATTTGAGAACTGTTCATGAAAAAACCCTCTAGTGGTTATGCAATATCACCATATTTTAGCCTCGACCGACAGCTGAGTGGGTTGTGCCTAGTGTTTACTGGAAATTGTGTACATATTAGTGTAAATAAGTTCACATTTGTTTCAAATTCTCTCGGAATTAACAGATAAGGAAAAACCATGCACGCTGCTATTTTTAATAATAAAAGGAATGTTTCAGGTTAAATACAGATTCTATAAATGGTGACACTGTTGATTAACCGCAGAATATATGTAGATTTACAGTAATGCATTTGCAATTAAAGCCTATAGGGCAAAACACTGCATTAAAATACACAAGTTCAGCATCAGTTATTAAACGTTATACAAGAGACTAATATAATAAAATCACTTTAATATCCCATTAGAAGTGCCTTGTCCTGTAGACTTCCACTGAAAGCATGCTCTATGCCATTTTTGTTTGAATTTACAAACTGAGCAGCGAGTCAAAATAATGGACAGCTGGTGTAGTTTATATTTCCGGGACTTTCAAACATGAACCATATTTAATTATTGCAACGTTTTAAGCATTGAAAATGGACACAATGATGATTGAAAATATTTCAACAGCAGTTAATCAGTTTTGAATACAATCTACTTGTAAACAAGGTATGTGTCATACAACGGAGTGAAGTAAAAATATATATCACTAAGAAAATCGTTACAACAAAAAATATATAGAAAACATATCCAGTTTTGCATAGATCACAAATGACATTTACATACAATATACATAAGCTGTGACAAAAGGCAGCTCCTCAGAAATATAATTGCCCTTGAATTTGAAAGAGAAACAAACGTTGCATTCGACAAACAAAAGGCATGGGAAAATCGATATGTGTGGATTTATATGTATATGCATGAACCCCAGCTTTCATGCACACACACAACATAAGTTTAACATACATTTAATTCATTTAAATCAGTTCTTATATTACTAATATTCCCGAATTCATAATGCCCAAGTAGATTTTTTTCAGGTGTTAAATTGCGTCTAAGCTCTAAACAAACATTATAAAAATAGTTTAGAATAAAATAAATATTACAATTATTAGTTAATACTTCATATGTCATTTGCAGTTATAAATATCATTTGGTCTTAAAAGACTAATAAAATTTCCGATAGTTCTGCAGTAAACTCAGGGGTTGGAGGTTTTTCACAGTTTAGATGTGTCCTTATTACCACCGAGATCTTCATCCAAACATTTAAACAGTCCTCTGAAACATCTGGATTTCCTAAACCTCCTCTAGATTCACCACACTCATGAAAAAAAAAAACTACACTCTTAAAAAATAAAGATTCTTTATTGGCATCAGTGCTTAACATAAATGGTTCTTTATAGTGGAAAACATTTCTTTTTCTAAAATGTGATTCACACTAAGAAAAAAATGAAAGAAGAACTTATCTATGGCAACCTTTTGGATCTTTTATTTTCAAGAGTGTGAGGTTGTTGAAGCATGGTCAGGCTGGTCTATTTTGATGGCTTTTTAAGAGGTTTTTGGTACTTTTCCAGCTAACCATCCGAACAAATCCTCTAAACACCAGTTTGACTAGACTGGGAGTCCGGGTAGGTTTTCTTTAGCAGGGAAAGCAGAAATAATGTCATGTTCCATGACTAAATCTCATATTGAAGGCAAATGATGAAAAAAATAATAATAATCCATTCGGTATGAGGCAACCTGAGGCTTCCTGATGGATGGAATGACTCTTTACATCCCCTGAGTACAATACATAGGTCTCTGTTGATTAACGTCCACCGAGGCAGAAAGTTAGCTTAGTTAGCGAACTGGGAGTAGAAGGCCACTTTGACTCGCTCGATCTGATGACAGAGTTTGATGGCGGGGCCGAGCTTTAGGTCCATACATTCCTGGACTGTAGGAAGCGTCAGCAGCAACAGGGCCTGGCCATCAATGTCCTTGAGAAGGAAAAAAGGTATGATTTTTTTAGATTTATAGTTTTTACTGGTTTTGCTTGTTCTTGTTTGCTTCAGTTTTGCACACTCTCATAGCAAATGTATGATTCGTAGGTGTGTATCTGAGTGCATTTTCATTTGAGTTTTCTAAGCTGCAGTGTAGAACATTCATAAAATAAAAAAGCCTGCAATATAAAACTAACAATGCTAATATTTTATGACGAAAAAAATGAAAAATAAAATAAAATGTATACAGAAATATATTTTATTTAGAATAATATATAACAAGAATAAAAACACTAATAAAACATCATAAACTTTGATAATTTAGTGCAATTATTATAATAATTGATTATTTCAGTTCACAGTTCACAGATTGAAACCTCAATCTTTGACCATTTCAAATGATTAAAAGAAAACTCAATCAGTCTTTGAGTATCTGGATTTTAGAAAATAATAAAATAAAAATAATCATCTTTGACAAAACACTGTCTGGCCTTTTAATATATATCCTTCAATATATTAATATCAATTATGAAAAAAAATTAAATTACATAGCAATAAAAATCATAATCTTTGACTATTTAAATTACAGAAATAAAATAAAAGACTGAACAGATGTTACAGTATTTAGCATATTTACAGAAGTCTGACATATTAAATCTTAAAATGTAAAATAATCAATCTTTTCTAATCTTTCTTACTGTACTAAGAAATCTGATGAATTTCTTGAGAGCTTGATTGGAACGGGCCAAATGATGGTTTAGTTAGGGTACTGTACCTGCTCTTGGAATATCTTTGCCAGAGAGGCACAATCTGTGGATGTGATGAAGTCAACCACATCAGAGACGCTCCATTCCAGAGGATTCCTCTCTAACACCAGACGATCTTCCTCTTCAAAACTCTCAGTCTACATATGCACACAAGCACAGTTCACTCAATCTAATGCAATTCAACGCTAGGCATACATAAAAAATGACAGATATTACATTCGGGAAAGAATTCACACAAAAGGTCTATGTGGATATTTGACCTTTGTGTTTTTGGCCGTCTGGTTCTGGCTGTAAGAAACCGAGCGTGTGGTTCTTCTGGGAGAGGATCTGTCTGATGTCTCCGGCCCTGGATGGGTCGCCCTGCGCTGGAGAGCAGCCCGGCGCGGTGGTCTTCCTCTCTTCGGGACGTCCTTGAAGGAGTTCTCCTCACGCGTTGAGCTGGAACTAACCTCACTGCCCCACTCCTCAAAATCTTCTTCCTCATCATCATAGTAATAATCGCTATCCTAAAGACACATGAACAGGGTTACACTGGATCTTAAAGTGCCAGTCAAGCTTTTGGGCAAAATCTGAATTTTAATAGAAAGTTGCCTACTTAGGACAAGATTAAAATTTTTCCAAACAGTATTTTTTATTTTAAATACATGTTCATGTATTTTTTATGCCCATTTCTGTATATGCACTTGCATTTGCTTACTTCCCAAGACTAAGTTTCAGTAGTTGCAAGTGAATGTCTCTGAGTGTGTGTTTTTGTCTGTGTTCGTGTGGTTTGGCAGACCTGAGGTGACTCTGTGGTTTGGTATCCTACAATGGAAGTGCGCCGTTTCTTCTGGACAAAGATGGCCTTGCGTTTCTTCCGCCGTCGTGCTGGTTTGGTCATGTCACCATCCTGAGCATTCTCCCCTAAACTTGGCCGTCCAACTTTCCTCTTCTTGTAATATGCTACATCAGGCATAATTGTACACGCACAGTTAGCAAGAGCTACCACATGTGAGTCTCAGTGTATCTGTGTGTGTTTCTGGAGAAAATGATACCTTGCTCAAGTGAAATATGTAATTTTAATTTCAAGTTAGAGCAAACTTTACTTTCCATCACCATACAGGAGTAAAACACTCACTGTATTTGGTCTTGGTCTGACTGAAGCAGTTTTCAGGGCACTTGTCGGACACGATTGTTGGGCCGAAAAGATTCAGACAACACTGAAGTCTCTCGCATACTCGACGACAAAACTCTGACACTTGATCTGCTGTTCGCACGATCCTCATGTTGGACCGATAGCTTTTCCCTTTATATCTATAAACAAACATTATGAAGATGAAACATTTTAGATGTTCAGCTCACATGACTTTGCTCATCAGCTGTCTTAAAATCTAATTATGCAAATGAAAGAAAGCTCAGTTCATTATGAATGCACTTTCATTTTGAATGTTTGCTAAATTATCAGTAATATATTTTTGCTTTTAGAATTATACACACACACACACACACACACACACACACAAGTCTTTTTAATGGACAGGTTAAAAGAATTGATTAGCTTAAGTCATCAGACAAAAGTATGGAAGCTTGTTAATGCCATGGAATTAAAAAAAGGTAATTGTCTCAGAATTTTGGCTTTCTTTCTCGCAATTGCAAGTGAACATCTAACAATTCTGACTTTTCTTCCTATGTCACAAATGAAAGTTATAAACTCGTAATTGCCAGTTAACACATCGCAATTGTGACTTTTTCTCTGATTTTGTAATTTTTTATTTTTCAATTTTGAATAATTAACTAATAATTGAACGTTTTTATCTCGCAATTCTCAGAAAAAGTTAGAATTGCAAAAAAAAACTCAGAATTGTGAGATACAGTAACATGTCAGAATTCCAGAATTATAGCTTCAACTCAATCAACAACATCAAAAAGTAAAAAAAAAACACACACAATTTATATATATATATATATATATACAATTACAAAATTACATCACACAATCACACAATTGCATCAATGTGATCATTTGTATTATATCATAGGGAGTAAGCGAAGTCTGACAAATCCTCCAATTATCATTGCTGTTTAAAAAAAATCAATTATAATTATTTTAATTCTGCAAATACAAAACCTTTTCTTTTATGGATAGGTTTAGTCTGGGTACATTTTAATTAGATTTAAAAAAAAGAATCAATGTCTCTGGTATATTCTCAATTAGATGACTAAGTTAACATGAGTGTGTGTGTGTGTGTGTGTGTTCATACTTGGCTTTCAGGGTTTCTTCCTGACAGTTCCACTGTGGGTCTTCCACCATCTGTAGTTCTCTGAGCACACGGCCAGGTTTATACGCTGAGTTTATTAACATTGTCAGGATCTGTGAGAAAATAACATCACTATGAATACATCATGATATTCATTTAATGAATCACGTTACATAAATATATACAAACAAATTCAAACACACCTAAAAACACAAACACGCGCATATGAACTACAGCTATTGGGCAGCTGATATGAAATATATCTAAAACTATTTGACTAGTGCCTATAATTGTGGATGCATAACTTTCATTACCTCATTTAAATATAGAATGGCAATGAAATTATCACACCCTATTTAAAACAAACTAGTGAAGGCAAATAGTTGATAAAAACTGGGGAGGGGGGGCTTGCAGAATCAGCAACTACACATTAATTTATGCTGTACATCTAAAATTCGTTATTATTGGCAACAAGTCAACTACCCATATAAGCAAGGATTGTACCTCTTTGAGGACTACAGCACACTTGCCGGGCCCCACAGCCTTTGGTAACTCAGTGATTCGGCCTTTGTTGAGATACGGACCAGAGAAACAGCGATGATTGATGAAGAGCTGAGAACAACAGTACTTTCCATTCACCAAACCTAGACAACGCATACACGCAATAGCAATGATTAGCATAAAATCCAGTTCTGATTATAATGCTGACAATGAATTGGCTGTACTGTAAATGCAAGGCTCAAATGAAATTATAGGTAGACTATGTAGTAAATAATGTAAAACCTGTGTCCATGGCGATGGATGAGCACAGGTTAAGAGGGGCATCAGGTGGCTGTGAGGGGACCAACCTAAAATAATCAATCAATCAATCAATCAATCCAAATCAAGTTATTACCATCCTATTCAAAACTACAGAAAAATACAGCATCAATATATATTTTGGACAACAAAAACAGAAGGAAACAAGAAGTAGATGAGTCACATGCATGACACATTTAGATGCAAACAGAAAGACTCGTGGTTAACAATGTCCATGAGTACATCTACTCACTGTTTCTCAGGCTGAACAACAGCAATCTTCTTCTGAGGCAGACCTGAAACATACCATACAAAAACATGACTCACTGGGGAAAATAGGGACATTTCTATGATTTTTCTCTGTTCTCTGAAAATACCATAAAATGGTTACAAAAAATCTTGTTTGGTTTGCTTTCAAAGAGCAGAGTAAGGTATGATCTGTATAAGTGAGAGGTGACATGCAACAGGTTTATTAAAGTTGTCTTGGTTTACAGTATATCGTCATCCTGTTGCACTGATCTCATTGGTAAAGCATAGCCGTATATATTTTCAAATCAAATATTTTAACATGAAATATCAGTGTTCTTCAAAAGTTTTCACCAGAGAATTTCCATGGATTTTCCAGTCTTACTATACATAAATGTGTTTAAAAAATTAATTTACAAATACAATGCATAAACAACTTTAGTATAGGGTCCAATTCACACTAATAACTAGTTGCTTATTAGCATGTCTATTATTAACATATTGGCTGTTTATTAGTGCTTATAAAATACATATAATGCATGACATCCATAATCCTACCCAATACCCTAAACTTAACAACTACCTTATAAACTATTAATAAGCAGCAAATAAGGAGTTAATTGAAGCAAAAGTCATAGTTAATGGTTAGTTAATAGTGAAAATTGGACCCTAAAATAAAGTGTGACCTGACTGGGTCTTTTATTTTTCCAAATTTTTGATTTTACACATTGCATTGTGATTTGTTTTAGGGTTGTGTGGTTAAAAAAGCCAAAAAGAAGCCAATTATATGTCAATAAATCAATAAATGTCAAGCTGAGAGCATATGTTGTGGTCACAGACATAAAAGAATCCATAAGACTCACAGACTGTCTTTTGTAAATGTGTTAGTGGATAGCCGTTAGCTTCACACCAGCCCACAGGGAAGATATTCATACTCTCAACATCCACTATACAATCCGGTAACGGCTTGGTCAGACCTCGAGACAAAGACAGACAGCAGAGGTGAAAACTATGTGTCAACCATATGTCAGTATGTCATATCCTTTGGTATTTACTTCAAGCTCATAGCTTTGGAAGATTTCTATTAAATAACAAGCAAAGAAGGTTAACATACAGTACATGCTGTGTTTATTCCTACCTTCCAGTCTGAGCCAGAGAAGTCGACCTTTGACCTGAGTGATTCGAGCAACGCAGAGTTCGGAAGGTTGGAGTGGATTCACGGCTTCAAGCCACATATCCTTACAGAAGCCCCTGCTCTGAGACGCCTGATCACACACAATGCAGAAAAAACAGGTCAGAGATGAAGCGCCATGTGTCCAGTTACATGAAACAATGCATATCACAATAAATGAAAACAAACAGGTTAATATATCCACCAAAATAATAGCGAACAGATTTATAGAACTTATGACCATTTAGATCCAATAACTGGTGCAAAATAAACTGCGAACAAGCCTGCAGTCGTAGCTTTTATCTCAAATCCCAAAATAATTTGTGGAATTTCATGGGCTTTAAAATTCCAGTGCTGGATGCTGATTGGTCAGTGCTCCAGCTGTAACATTTATGATGCAAAAAAATTATTTACCATTATTAATTAAGATTAGCTTACATGTCAGAGACTAGAGGTATACAGTGGATAATATACTGATTTTACAAACTAAGATATATATCTTTAATGCAACATTTTTTAATGCAAATATCTTATTCAGGACAATGCTGAATGAAAAATAACATGCATTTTGTATGATCCCTCTCATTTTGCAAAAACACACAGACACACTTTGTGCTTTGTGACTATGTATGCTTATTATATTTACCAATTTTAAATAATTACAAATATTTATCTTAAGATTTATGTAATACAAAGTAATATAAGGTGGACAAAAGACACCATCAAGTTAATACATAGTAAATATATACTTTAAAATATTCTAATGATAAAAAGATACATAGATAGATAGATAGATAGATAGATAGATAGATAGATTTTATTGATGTATTTATTCATATATTATATTGTTTAACCAAAACAAAGGTAGATTTAGGACATGTATGCCTTACCAGGAAATCATCTTATTTTATAGCCCCCAAAATGTTGTTTGAACTTTGAACTTTATGAGGATTGGGAAACACAAGAGCAGAGGGGTATTTCTCACAAAACCAAAATAATCTTTTAGCACCTTGTGTGTGTCAATGTGATCAGCATTGCAGTGGGGAAACCCAATACTTGCCACATTTTCATCAGACTTTATCTAAATAAGAAGAAATCCCCAAAGTTTTGTTCAGATTTCACCAAACCGTACGCATGGTCATCTAAAGATGAGCCAGCTCTGGGGAAACATTTGAGAGATAGTGTCTTACGTTTGGGAAACACACGTCTGGAGCTGCTTCAGTGCCAGTGTGTTTGAGATAGTCCGCCCAATCGAAGTCCTGTGACTCAAAACCTGACAGAAATTGGGACATCGAGAAAAACCAGATGAGATAGAGAGATGATAAGAGAGTGAAACAGAGAGACATATTATAAGCAAATATAATTTGATTGTACTATATATATATATATATATATATATATATATATATATATATATATATATATATATATATATATATATATGCACACATACAGTATGTACTGTAATTTCATGTATCTTTCATCCTTAATTATATTTGATAATTGTTTTATAAGAAATTATCATTATTATTAATGTTATATATAAATATTTAATTATGCAAATATAATATATATATATATATATACTGTACTTTATTTGTATTTCTAGCTTTATTTTCCATTATTATTTTCCAATGCTTTTACTCATTTTATCCTCTGATGCAGCAGTGCAAATGCTTGGGCAATACAAATACATACCACACTGACGGAAAATAAAAAAGAGATAATAGGCAAACAGCATCGATAAAGACTCGTATTAAGTTAAAAATGAATTGAATAGAGCAAAAATCCCATTAACACTGTCACACCCACCTTGTGGCCTCTCCAGTCCAACACCATTCTTCAGACACCACTGCACTGGCAGGATGCCCGGTGAATCAGCGTGACACACCACGCATGTGGGAGTGGCTTCAGCTGTGAGGTCATCAACTGTGATCTGAAAGTAGCATTCATTATAGACCTGCAGAACAGAAAGACATGATGTGAGAGAGAGAGAGAAAGAGAGAGAGAGAGAGAGAGTCTGATGTTAGGGTAGGTGGCTAGTAATTATAACCTCTAGCATAACCCTTCATCTAGTGTGTGTGTGTTTGTGTGTGTGTGAGAACAAAACTTACTTTAGTTACAGACACAGGGCAGATGTGGAAGGGTTCTTTGGGTGTCACCATTTCAAGTTTCATTCCTGGCCTGAAGGAGTGTGTGTGTAGGTCAGCATGATCCTGGAACACACACACATACAGATATCAGTTGTGAAATTTATCAAGAGCTTTGTGTAATACAGTGCCCCATTGCTCCAACTTTCCTGAAACACATACATACCTTGAAAACCTCCAGTGGAAGGGGACTTTTCAAGGCTTCGGCTGTGGCTTCTTCTAAAGCTTCAGTCCATTCTGAGCTGCTCCTCAAATCACACAGATCTAAAAGAGAAAGAGAGAAACAATCTCAGCCATCCACCTATGCACCTTTTTATTCATCCAACTATTCATCCATCCATCCATGTACTCATCCAGCTATATCAATCCATCCATCATCCATACTGTAAATACAAATATTTATTCATCCAACTATCCATCCATTCATCCATCCATCCACAAATGTATTCATCTAACAATACTTCATCCCTCCAGCTATTCCCTCAATCCATCCATAATCCATCTATCCACTTATTTACAGTATTCATCAAACCATCCTTCACCTACCCATCCATCCTTCCTCTCCATTTATTAAAGTAATTATTTACTAAATATTTATCAATCCACCATCTCTCCAAATATTTATTTGGAATATTTATTTACCCATCCATCCATCCATCCATCCATTAAAGAATTAATTCATCCAACTGTTCATCCAGTTATATATTCATCCATCCGTCCATCCATGCAGTTATTCATCAATTCAACCAAGTATTTATTCAACTGTTTATTAAACCACTATCTATCCATCTATCTCTAGCTCTGTTTATCTATTCATCCATCATTCTGCACTTCGATCCATCCATCCATCCATCAATCCATCCATACACCCACCCACCCGCCCACCCCCAATTATTCTGTACTCCCATCCATCCATCTAGCATTCTGTACTTGTATACATCCATTCTTCCGCCAATCATTCTGTAATTGCAAAAGCATTCCATACATTCATCCATAAATAATTCTGTACTTCCATTCATCCAGCATTCCATCCATCAATCCAGCATGCTGTACTTCCATCCATCCATCCAACATTATGTACTCCCATCCATCCATCCATCCATCCATCCTGCATTCTGCACTTCCACCCTCCATCCATAAATCATTCTGTACTTCCATCCATTCACCCCTAAATCATTCTGTACATTTATCCATCCATCAATCATTCTGTACTTTCATGTAGTTTCATGTAGTCATGAAAATGTAGTTAAATGAATTGCTTTGCTATTTGTGGCATTGTCTCTACCTCTCGACAGTGTTAAGAGCCACGACAGATGCAGGTAATCACACTGACTCGATCACTCACTCTTCTCAATATAACTGCTTAGAAACAGTCATCAATGAAAATTCTAAAGCAATGCTTTTGAACTAGTAACAACTTGAAAAAAGGAATTGAGATAAACATCTGTTAACAATATAATAAGTTGAATAACTGGTTCCTGCCTGCCCATTGAATACAAATGAATGCACACCTCAGATGTAAACAAATCATTGCATTACCACTGTGGGTGCACATTCATTTTTAAAAATGTAACTGTTGTCATGAGTTATTCTTTACAGATTTCATAAGCATATCTGACAGAAAGGCAAGATCTTGAGAGAACTTGTCTGAACAAGTTACTCTGAATGTATTTGCAAGGTTTCCTCTAAGGAAATGTGAATTCAGATCCATGATAATTAGAGAGTGGAAGTCAGACAGGCTGCACACAGAGCTTGGCAATTGTGCAATAGAACAATTTGCATATGGGAGGGGAAGCCTAAAAATTTTGTTTTTAAAGTATGGCTATGAATAGCACCGCTTTAACTCAAAACTTTGAATTAAAAAAGAGGACATGGTTAATGTAACATTTAGTTTAATTAAAATGACTATATTTTAGAGTCTAGTTTAGTCACTTTAGAGCGATCAAATACAGCTTCATACTCTTACCTGTGGGTGGTTTGATTGATAGATAATTCTCTTTGGCCCAACCCAGGGGGCGGAGCCTGGTGTCAAGGTAAAACATCCACATGTCGTAGGCGGGGTCATTTAATCCAACATAGCTGAGACATAAACGTCCACCGATGTTACTCTTGACTCGTGCTGCCCAGTACACGTTGGGTTCACATGCATCACGCACCTCTAAAACACAGCCTACCACAATCAGATCCACTGTGTTTTTACCTCTTAATGGCTAAGATGAGAGAAAGAGAGAGACAAAGAAATAATATTATTCAAGTAAATCATATAACAAGAATTGGGAATTTAACAGTGATTCTATACTGCCTTTGAACCCTCCTGAGAAACTTTTACTTTCAGAGTCTGGAGAAATGATGACATGAAATGCATAATTTGGGGTTGAAAAGATGGATGTACTGGACAATTTCTTCTTTCTTTCTCTTTTTAATGAAAAATGAAGCATTAAAGCACAACATTAGGTGTATAATTAACACTGTTGGGAACGTTACTTTAAAAAAGTAATTAGTTATAGTTACTTGTTCCAAAAAGTAACTGAGTTAGTAACTGAATTACTCTATAATAAAAGTAACTCGTTACCATGGCAAGTAACTATTTGCATTACTGTAAAAAAAAAAAAAAAAAGGTTGCCATATGTCAGAGAATTTGTCCTTTTTTTTGTTGCACTTTTCACAAGTCAGTTGAAATGAGTATAACAGACAGGTGTTTGTACATAACTTTCTATATTTATTGCACGTCAAGAGTTTTATCTTGCACTTCAAGTATAATCTTTGTAAGAAAAGTGTTTTTGGCCACTAGCTTTGTAGATGCGTGTCACACATTACATGTACACATTACATGCACGTTCTTGCATTTGACCACAATTAATTTGAAGTAGTGCTTATATCTCCACCTTGAAAATGCCAACTTTTCATCGGATTGCTCCTGACTTGCCATTTCTGCTGCTGCTGCGAATCTCTGTGTAGCTGTTGCGTGTGTGTGTGTGTTTGGCGCTGCTGGCGCTGGCGCATGTGCCGGCATGTGTGTAATAACACTGGCTCTGATTGGCTACCATGAAACACATGACTCTGCCTTAGCCAATCATATTCGCTTATCTCATTATTAACCCACCTGCTCACTCGCTGTGTGAGCCAGGGGTGCATTCGGATTGCATAGTTTATTAAATCAATTTAAATCATTAAATCATTTAAAGTTCAGTAACGTTAACGGCGTTGTAATGACAGGAAAAGTAATTAGTGAGATTACCGCGTTACTGAAAAAATAACGTCGTTACCTAACGCCGTTCTTTTAAACGCCGTTATTCCAAACACTGGTAATTAATACTTAATCTGTGTTTTTTGTTTTCATATTTATTATTGTCTTGCAATTAGGGATGTAACAATTCACTCAACTCATGATTCGATTTGATCCACGATTTAGGTTTCACAATTCGATTTTCTCACCATTTATTTATTTATTTTTTACAAAATGAGATTTATATAGTAAATGAAAACGTCATTTTATTAGGCTATTGCTGCACGTTTCTTTGTGAAATTGAAATTTAACAAAACTAAATAGAAATTTAAAAACAAACCCTGAATCAAACAAGTTACACAAATAAAATAAATCCCTTAACCCTTTAACTGCCTCACCAAGAAAAAAGCATTTGAAAATTTTTTTGTTTGCATTTCTTATCTCCTTATGTCATTAGTTACCACACTCTCTTTAATTATAATGTAGTACCGGAATTCATACACATACTATGGAAATCAGAAAATATGAACTATAATGAATGATCAGAAAGTTATATTTCTCAGCAAATAGTACATTCTGACAGCAAAAAGGATTATCTGAAAACATTAGCTTAGCTTTTCTACGTTTACCATAAAGTGACAAATCAACCATTTGGTTGAGCATGCAGTTAAAGGGTTAATATGAACAAACTAAAGCTTTGTCTGCACTTTCCATTTTTTTAATTAGAGGCACTAACTGGATTCTAATCATGATCCACACAAAGATGCAAAATACATGCAGCATGAGTAGTTTTTATTCTAAATTTGACTGTATAAATTAGAAATTTGAAGCAAAAACAATGTTCTGACTTTAGTTTTGTGAAATTGTAAAGCATAAAAACCTTCTAAAAACGCAGTTAAAGTCAAGGCGATGAGTAGACTGAAGTTGGGCTCAGGTGGTTGTGCTGCGGGATATGTTTCCAATACATTTATTTATTTTTGGAGACTCGCCACAATTTTAAAACTGATCGATTTTCAAAAAGGCTTCGTTGAATAAACATGAGTAACGTTAATTATGCACTGCACGTTTAATGATAATAATTCCTTACATTTATATGTTTAAATATTAAAACGAGGCACAGGTGTTTTTATATCGCTGTATTTCTGAAGGAACACTTGCATGTTATATGCCTGATAAAGCAGCGTGTGAGCGTACCAGCTCTGCTTTGTTTACAGCTGTTACTGGGGAAACCTCTATTTCTCGCACTTTATGTCTATGCTTTAAAACATCTCCTGCTGGCAAAGAATGAATTAGCATTTTCATTTAGTCTGCCTGATCTACGCAGCAAACATATTTTGTTTGTTATCAAAAAAAAAAAAAAAAAATCACTCTAGAGGGACTTGGCTGTTGTTATTGATTCTATTTGGAAGTCTACTGGAAGTTAAGTTAGGCCCACAAAAGCGCACATATGCAGTAAAGTTTGTTTTTGTTGTTGCCGTTGAAACCGTCTATAAACACTACTTTAAAATGCATTGTTCAGAGGCAAGATGAAAAGAAAATACCACATACTCTTTTCTAAAAACAGTCAGTTCCACCTCAAGATCGCGATTTGTTTGGCATCTCAACCTTTTTTTTTATATCATCTCATATTTTAATCGATTTTCGACTGGCTCACAGTTAATCATTACATCCCTACTTACAATCACAGACAATCACAGGAAACCATTGTCTGTGTTGAGCAAGCCCATCACATGATCATTTACACATTTTTTTTAAGTCTTGTTTTAATTAAGGTTAAATTAAATATGGCGTCTGCCCTGATTAAGGCCAATTTGGCTTTCCTTTTAGCAATGACTTAGAGGTTCTCAGTAATTATATAGCTAATAAACAGAATTATGGTATTTGGCACAAATGTATCTGTCACTTGATAATATGGCTAATACTACAGTAATAATAATATTTGGCCCAGTGTTTGTTCCATGTGTAGGGCTGGAAATATGGTGTTTGACACTTCTGCTGTAGATGCTGTAGATACTAATTTGTTAATGTTAAGAACAGTTACTTTTGTACATTTAACATATAAATGTAGACATAAACACAAATGTCATTCTCACCCCTTCAAGCAGGTTTGCCGGTGCTGTCCGTGAACCTGTGAGCTCTTTGATTAGAAACTCAGTCCAGTCACTGTTCTTCTCTTTAATAGCTGAAAGAGATGAAGAAAGAGTGGGTGTAGAGTTTTGCATGATAGAAATTCAAATTCACATACAATTCACACTTTCGTGCATAGAATTATGTTGCTATTTGATTTTATCTTTTTTTGTTTGTGTGTGTGTGTGCATGCGTGTGTGTTTGTGGTTTTTACATTAATAACCCCTATTAATATTACAACTAATATAACTCTATTTTCTGGCTTTATCTTCTCTTTTGTAGCCCACTGTACACGGGTCAATATCCTATTTTTGCCGTTTGCATCAAATAAAATAAACAAAAGTGATTTTATATGCACAAAAAGTATATTAAGTTAAAAGAAAGCTTTTACTTTATGGTTCACATAATTTTGTGAAAATAAAATTTCAAAATATGGGTGAAATAATTGTTCATCATTCAGCGTAACAGATATATGTATTTAAAAATGAAAGAACGTACTGAGGGATATCTTTATGTAAACAGATATATTTACAAAACATTCAATATATATAAAAATGAAACCGCGTACAACATACTTCCTAAAAGACATAAAAGAATAAGTGGTCATACAAAATTTTATAATATTTTCAAAACTAGTGGTTTACAACAGCATGCATTCGAAAAAATATAATGAAGCTAAACTTTTGTTTTGATGCTTGAAAACATGGTTGTTTCAAACATCAGTTCACACTCTAACATCAACAGATATAAGGATATACCATTTAATAGACTTCCTCTCTCTCAAACATCTCCCTACTTCCTGCCCCATGGTGTCAGCCACATAAAATATTCATTTATGCATTACAAATGTATATAACAAGAAGTCAGTTCCTGCATTGGAATGTCTAAACAGCTCCAAATATCTTGCTTTTGTACGATTGTACACAGTACTTCCTTACAGTAAAGTGCTACCCAGTTATGTGTTACAGAAGAACAACAACACATTAATCATAACAAGTTGTGCACCGTTCGTACAAAACTGTACGCTAGCATCAGCAGAATTCACACTGCAGAAGTTCCTATGTTGTTGACTTAGCTTGACTCTGAGAGCCAAATAGTGTCTCTGCCCTGCTACGTCACGACTGCTTCGCTCAATAACACATGATCGCACTCATGTGGGTGTGATCTCTGCCCTGACGGAGGATTTGAGTAAACAAAGAGAGAGAGAGAGAGAGAGAGAGAGTGAAAGAAAGAGAGGCAGGAGTAGAAACAGTTGAATTTTATTGTATGTAAAGGCTCAAAGTAAATTCAATACTAACTTTTTAATATGAACAAGAATATGCCAAAAAGACATAATGATATTACAATGACTCAATATTTTGGCATACTATGCCGAATGCAAATTTAGATATATTTATATTAAATTTTAAAATATATAATTTTTTGTTTATTATTTAAGGCCATTAATCCTACTTGTGAAATGTTATTTTTAAGAAAAGATCATATTTTTGTTGAAGAAGATTAATTTAAAAAGTTTTATCTTAAAGAGATATTTTACATGCACATAATAAAATGATTTTAACAGATGTTAACAACAAAACATAATTCAATACAGTTGACTTGTTTCCAGTAAATAGCAACAAATCCCTTCAATCTAGATCACTTTTTCCAGAAAAGCATACAATTTACAGATAATGTATTACGATACGATTATTATTATACATTTATTACATATTCAAATATTTCTGCTTATTCCATTATTTGAAATGGTGTTTGCAACACATTTTACTTCCGTAATGCATTGTTTTATTTTATTTAAATTTACAGGGTTTTGTAAAATCTTTTCAGAGTCTGAGCAAGTTAGTATTAGTTATTACATTATAATTAAAGAGAGATTTATGGTTCAATTGGAGGAAACAACAGTGAGTAAACTTGATTTGTTTTGCGGTGTATCTGCTCTGTCATTGTGCTGTCTGTATTTCCCCTTGATGCTTTACAGACTGCAATAGAGCAACTATTTTTACAGATACACTTTAAATTTATCATCATGCTTTTTTTAATAACAGAAGCTCAGGCGTCAGAGACTAGTTTTCTGGCCATTTCCATTTAAACAGGATGCATCTTCCTATATCTATTATTTTCTCTTTTAAAGTTGCCCACTAACTACTAATTACAGCCACTATAACACTTACTTTTTAAAATATGCATCTTGTGGTAAATGTATTACATTGTGGTTTAAATGTTGCTTCTAAAATTCTATATAGCGTCTTTTTATTACAGACTTTATTACATTGGCAAATATGACCACAGTTTGAGAACATTAATCAGATTAACTGATTTTTCAGGAGAAACAGCTGACATTTGCTCTATTTAATATCATTGCTTTGTAGAAACAAGAAGGATCTTAACAAGATCTCATTTGTTATTTTTCTTTCTTATGGGATTGTGTCTATGTAGATGTAGATAGTGTAAAGTCCCTTGTGGCCTTTTTTCTTTTGTTTCTTTTGGCTGCACCGACTTGTTCGGATCAAATAAAGAAATGCATAATTTACAATAACTCAAAGAGAGACACATGAGCCGGTTTGCGTTTCCTCTTTTCTGCACTAGGGAGTCTCTATGCAAATATTCATTTTGCAAAAGCAGATTTGCATATCTTCCAACAACTCTTCTATAAACAGCAGGGACAGATTTAAAAGAGTTTCCCTCGCTCGTGTAATCAAAGCAATTATTCAAGAGAGGAAGGGGAACAAAACACTGTGTTAAAGCGTTGTGATACTGACTCACTGGTTCAGTAGAAACAACCTGTCCTGTGTCTCTGAAGAGGATGATATGATTTCCTGTTTGCCTGCCAACAGCTAGTACATCCAGGATAGTATTTTTAACAGCAGAAAAGGTCATTGCTTAATCAGGATATTTGGCTGGTTTCTGGTTTTAGGATATTATTATTGCTGCCAAAAAAAATACTACATTTAGACTATTAATATTTAGGGTTTAATAATGTAATATCCAAACTTTCATTTTTTTTTATACAAGCATAACAATGAGTTTAAATAATTTTAAACATACACATGCAGTCATTCTGTACATGCATGGGATTTAACAATCACATCTGACCACAGAAATATATTAAGGTTAAATGCATTAGTGTGCCAAACCACACTATTAAATCAAAAAGACTACTCACTATATAAAACCATCACAGAAGTGGCTAGGTGAACCACCACAGTATTGTCTGAAATTTTGTGGTTTAAAGGACCCAACACTAATAGCTACAATGAGAAAAAGTTGTCTGTGAATGAGTGCTTGTGGCAGAATGCAGCTGTGTCCCGGTGTGTAATCTTTGCAGCACAAGTGTGTACGCTAATCGCTAGCAGTAGTAGCGCTAGAACGGGTGCGTGGGCCGTTGCCATGCTAACTACCCCCTTAAGATGTGTGTTCCACACTCTTCAGTTCATCACTTTAGCTCATGACAATGTTAATTCAACACATATTTAAGCGATTAACCCTGAGCCTTGTGTGCTTAAGTGCGTGTGTGTGTGTGTGTGTGTGTTTATCAGTTTAGTAGCTTATTTTCAGGCTTATTGGCTATTAAACGTAATGAATGAATGAATAACTGATTCAGTTCATACAGAAAACAAGTATTATTCAAAAATTTGTAAGTCTACACTTAAGTTAAATACATATTAAAGGCCATTCACACCAGTAACAATAACTGTAAATTCAGTTAAAAACTAATTAACTCAATTTAAAAGGATAGCAGAGTCCACACCACTTTCAGAATAATTTTTCCATCCGATGAATACTATAAACATTGACAGCCAATCAGCATCCTGCTTTAAAGCAGCAGATGAAAGAGCACACACTTATAATAAACCGCTATCGTCTGTTGATGTGGATGCTAATATAGTTATTGTTGTAGTTTATAGTAATCATTCTTGATGTGAACAGGATTTAATTTCTATGGATACATACAAAAAATCAACTCTTTCCTGTTTTAAAAAAAAAAAAAAAAAAAAAAAAAAGCAAAATCAACCCTGTTTGAGGCTTTCTCAGCTGTTGAACACAAAAGAAGATATTTTGAAGAATGTTGGTAACTGAACAGTTGATGGTAGCCATTGACTTCCACAGTATGGTGAAAAAAATGGCTACCATCAACTTTTCAGTTACCAACATTCTTCAAAATATTTTCTTTTGTGTTCAACAGATAAAGAACATGTTGGGAATCATTTGAGGGTGAGTAAAACATAACAGATAAGGTCAACTATCCCTTTGAAATATGTTGGCAATGTTTTACAATTTTGTTTGTTTCAGTTTTATGCCCTAAAGTAGTGATGTCTGAATAATTCAGCTCTTTGTGGTTCTCATGACTTCTTTTAAAGAACCTGTTCACAAATCAGGCTAAATGACTCATGTCAACACTTCCATCGCGTCTTAGTCTAAATGAACCAAGAAGAGAGAAGCAAGTGAGCTAATAGTTTGAGAAAAAAAGTTTAATATATGCCCGATTCTTGTTATCATGTGGCGTCTCCTTGAGAATCAATGACTGCTTGCAATCTTTTGTAACTGTTGTGTACGAGTCCCTCAATTGTCCTGAGCACCAACGCTGAATCTCAAAATCGTTAAGTCACTGTGGGGAAGAAATGAAATGTGCAGAGCATGCTGGGAAGGCAACAAACTGATTGGACCTGAAGGCTTTTTGTCAAGAACAGCGGGCAGCTTCACTATTCGGGAGAAACCGAGGACCCACACACAACTCTCACAAAAGACTAGAAACAGAAAAGGAGAGTCCACAAAAACGTAACATAATTTCTGAATTAATTTATGAATTTTAGAGATTCTTGTTATTGTAAAATGTAGAAATATCTTACCAATTTTGCATTTTACATTTATGAGTTTAGGGATCAAATCTTTATTCATGTTTCATAGTGTACATTATAATGTTGAGATGCCTAAATGTTATTATTTTAAATATATTTGACTTTTTTTTTTGTCTTATTTAATTTATTTGAATTATTTGTTCTGTATTCTTATCTGGTATTTTTTTCTATAGATGTAATATTATATAAATAATGATTTATTATTATTTATTTTTTTTGAATGATGATTGTTTTTATCAGTATGCATAATGTTTTTCATTTAACAGTTGTTTTTGCACCGGAAACAGAAAAAGGTGTAAAAAGGGTTTCACAGAGCATGATATACGTGCAAAGATGTGCGTGCATCAAGTGAAGCATGCCAGGCTAAGTAGCTTTACATATGACCTCCGGAGTTGTATGTCTCAGCTACACAAATTCATGCAAATACACAAGCTCACACTGAAACCACCATAAATTAACACCTCACACACACTCTCATTCATACTCACATAATCTAATACACAGACCTAAGCAAGCAAGCATAAGGAACAAAGAAGGAAGATAAACAGAAAATGCTACAGGGATTGAAAAAAAAAGACATTATGAGAAAGAAGAGGAATTCCGGAGGATGTCTGAGAAAGATGAGATGAGAAATATAGAAAAAGACCCAGAACAACAGATAATGCATGCATCAGAGACATGGGCATAGATTTGTGTGCATGCGAGATGATGTGTATCTACCAAAGTTAAAGGACTAGTTCACAAAAATCTCAAATTCTGTCACCATTTACTCACCCTCGTGGTATTACAAACCTGCACAACTTCCTTCCTCCCGTGAAACACAAAAGGGGAAATTAAATTAAAAAAAAAAAAAAAATGCTATAGTCGCTCTTTTTCATATACGAACAATGATGGGACTGGAGCTTTTTAAGCTTAAAAAAAAAAAACTATTATTTTTAAACGAATATTTTTTGAAACTATAAAAACACCATTCATCATAAAAGTAGTCACTATAACCAGTGTGCCATATTCCATAAGTCTTAAGTGAAATTTTGTAGTTATAATTTTCTCTGATCACTTCATTGTTGGTCATTTGAAATCAACAATTTGAGACCACTGAATTCACTCATTAAAGAAAGAACAAAATAACAGACAGTCAAGAATTTTTTGTGAATTACTACTTGCATTTCATTTGTTTGTCAAACAAAACGGAGTCATTATCGAATATCCTTCCCAGTTTCTCATTTTGTAGGTTTGCAGGAGTTTCAAGAATTTTTTAAGAACTATTTTTGAAAGAACTAATAATAGGGTAGTTTTTGTTCAGTGTGAAAGGAGAACCACGTTCAAATTCTAACATACCAGTGTTATTACAACACAGGCAAACCAGAATTCAGCAGTTAGTTATTATTATGGTTTCTGTTGAATGGAAAAGAGCAGCTTTCACACGGAAGGAACACCAAGAGTGGAAAGATGATGACTGAATTTAGCCGTTAAATGTATATGAAGGGAAGAGTGACACAGATGTATGTGTGATTAAAATTAGATTTCTGTCCCATAATTTTAGACACCTTTTCTCTTACATATATATGCATCCTTATTTTAAAGAAAAAAAAAGAAGAAAAAAAACCTTTTCAAATAATTTTAGTGACTTTTAGACTCACTCACAGTGTATACAACAAACAAGAGTTGTACACATTTGAAAATAAAATAAACCTAAACTTTTCAAAATTGAAACGTGTCTAAAATTAACTAACCCATCAAAGATGTAAATTAGTTTTTTATTAATCAGAACAGATTTAGAGAACTGTAGCATTACACTAATCAATCCTCTTCAGCGAATGGGTTCTGTCACAATAAAAGCTGATAAAAACATCACAATAATCCACATGACTCCGATCTCGTGAAAGCTGCATGTTTGTTAGAACAAAAAATTCCACATTAAGGATTTTTAACTTCAAACTGTCCCTTCTGGACAAAATATGAGTCATGTCTATTAATGTGTTAATCAGCTTTATTTTGACTATCATTCTGACGGCACCCATTCACACTGCAGTGATATGATGCAAAATTTCTCCAAATCTGTTCTGATTAAGAAACAAACTCTTCTACATCTTGGATGGCCTGACGGTGAGTTTTCAGCAAATTTCCATTTTGGGGGTGAACTACACCTTAGAAACGCCGACATATTCATACTCTTTCTAAATTTTAGCTTTAACATAGTGGTGAAAACATGGTGCGTTTGCCTATTTGATTGGAAAATGTTGAAAGCAAACCTTTGCCCTTGGTCTGAGAGAAAGGAGGACAGACAGAGAGAGAGAGAGAGAGAGAGAGAGAGAGAGAGAGAGAAGTAGGCTCGGCTTACCTGCTCTGAGGTAAACGTTATCTGAGAAATAAACAGACAGGAACAAAGATGACCAACGAGTACACACTGACTAAACACACACACACACACACACACTCATAAAAGTGTGCATACAAACAAAACATTACTTTAGGCGCTAATTAAACACAGTTAAACAGACAATATTACTGGCTGTGCCTACACATTTTTTAAAATGAAGCTTCTGTACACACTATAAAACCTAATTAATTGCATTTAATTGCATTTAATTAAGACACATATCTTCTAGCACTCAATGTAATGAACCTTGCTAATGTTAATGTGTCATGATTACAAAAGTTTTCCATAAACCATCAGATTAAATACTAAACTCTGTTTCTACCAGCAGTTATATTCCTGTCAAAACACATGACGTAAATTACAGTATGACGTGTTGCATTGTTCACAGGCTGAATGATTGTGATGTAAAAACCCATCAGTTTTGAGGCTAACATCTATATGCTTGTGTAAACGCAACAAAATAAACTTTTTAAATGTTTGTTAGAAAACCAAAAATTGTAATGTCCAGTTAATTTAAAAGCATTTTAATTGTAAATGATAAAAACATTATAAATACCATCAAGCCTCTCATAGCAAGTAGCTGTTATGGTTTATTTTTAGTGCTAATTGTAATACGTTACCTATATTTCTTTGTGAAGGAAGTGGCTGTGTGTGGTTTACTGGGCTGTGATGTACATTAAAGGCATTGGCTGTTATATATAAAGGGGAGGGAGTGCTGTACTATGTTCTGCCCCAACTTCCTGTTTCATCACATCAACACAGGAACGCGAAGTGCACCAGTCAAGCCATATTCAATGGGTTTTGAAACACCTGCATTCTTTAACATCGCAGTACCCTTTTGGAGAATATTTCAACCGCTAACTGAACTTTCTTTGAAACAGAATCCTGCTTCAGAGCTTCTGGCAATTGTTGATGGTGTCTGACTGCATCTTATCTTAGAAATGCAAACACAGATTTTATCTGTTTCTTCTGAAAACACACATACACACAAAACCAGACTGATTGCTTGACAGTAACAGCAACTTTACATAGGAATAAATAGGAAATACAAATAAAAAATGAATTAATTCTTAAAATGTAATCATTTAGTTAAAACTTTTAAGCTGCAAAAATTATTTTGATGACTTCAGTTGGCATAATAATGTTGATTAAACTTAATTTAAACTCATTTCTGCGTTGATTGAATTTCTTTCAAAAATAGGTTAAAGTAACTTTGGAAGTCTTGTTAACTTTGGAAATTAGGTAGTGGATTTTCTAGCTCCCAGCATGCTTTGCATAGGACTGGATAAGGTGAATAAATGTTGAAATAAAGTGTTTTGTAAGGTTTTATTTATTTATTTATTTATTTTTTGTAAAAGGAAAGGTAGTGTTTAATGCTGTTCTGTTTGACATTTTAAACCGTTTCTGTTATGTTGAAGTTTTTGTGGTTACCGTTGTGCTGAAGAGTAGACCACATGAAGGTATACACTACATTGACTCTGTTAGCAATGACTGCGCTAATGCCTGTGACAGCTTGTACATAAGTTATATTTTGCGTTTGCTATGATAGCTGTGGATTTAGATTTTAAAAAGATCATTTAAATTAATTCCAGGCTCACAAATCCATTAGTTGTTACAAATGATTAAGCTCTTAACCTCAGTTTAGTTTGTTGGTTGAACATGATTTCATTAGAAGTTGTCATAACTCAAAAAAATTTATGCAAACTGTTGCGTTTATTTTATTTTATTTTATTTTTTTCTGAGCTAAAACATTGTTTTTTAGGGTGTACATTGAAAGTGGATTACCTAGATTTTTTTTTTCAAACTGAGGTTAAATTGAAAGTATTCTAGTAACTGACAGCATTCCACAAATGCATTCCATAAGTTGAGTTTTACATTATGCATACTGAACTGCATAGAGTATAGTTAACCTGGAATGTTCCTTTAGTATGCATAATGAATGGATGAAATAAACATGTCAATTTTAAATACGAATTACAAAAATCCAATTCTGCAATCAAATACCAGAAGCAGTTTCCTCATTTGTTAAGGGATGCATCCAGTAAAAAGTGGGGAAATATACAATCAGCTAGTCCTTATCACGAAAAAAAAAAAAAAAAAAAAACGTGCCTTCATGATGATCTTGTGACAGTGGCAGAATGCAACATATCACTATCTGAGATCAAGTTTATATGAAATATATAAGGTTAAGAGAGAAAAATATGAATGTGCTACTTATAAAATACAATTCTGTCAGTATTTACTCACCCTCATGTCATTCTAAAACTGAATGCATGTTGCTTATCAGACACTTTATAGCATATGAAACAGCATGAATGTGAAAAAAATGATGACAGAATTTAAATTTGTGGATGAACGATCACTTTAAAGCAATCCATCATGACTGAACACCATTATGCAATATTCAGAATTATTAAAATTCAGTATTGTCCCCAAGCCAACTAGAATCATCTTGCCAGAATTGGGCTCAGCATCGGCCCTTATTGTGTCTTGAACATTCAGGCTTACGTCTGACAACAGAACAGTTTGTTCAACAGATTATCTCTCTCGTTCAAAACCTTTTCTGCCAAAATAACCTTTTCTAATATGGGCAAAACTGGTATGGTCAGATTCTCCCAGGACAGGTTTAACAAACTAGCTAGTTTCTCTTTAAAAAAACAAAACTAAATTGAATGATACCCATTCTCAGAAGTGTGGAGTGGTTCAAAAAGATATTGAGATGGTCAAACATGAGCAAATCCACCAAATTATGATTTAAGATGTCTTGGAGGAGATCAGGTCATTGTCAGGCTCCACGATTACCTGTTATAACCTGTTTTTAGGTTATAACATTTTAAGTCTTAATGTAATAGCATATAGAATTCAATGATATTATAAAGTACAATAGATCTGAGAGCATTGCAAATATTTGAGAGCAGCCCAGAGGTGGAAGTCATACACTGCATGTTTAGGGTTCAAATCTCAAATCTGTTGTAGGATGCGCAGTGGGCAAACAGCAAAGTTCTGCTATATCTCTGTACAACAATGAATGCTGTAACCCTAAAAAGGTCAAGACTGTGGCCTGCAGCCGAAGATCTGACAGACGTCTGTTTAGATGCTGCTACCTTGGACCAATGAATAGAATTTCGTCCATTTATCTGTGACTGCTGGATATGGATTTTTAAAAATAATTATATAGAAATTGTACTTTGGCCAAAAAAATAGTGTATATCTGATTATAACTAAAAAGACAAATAATAAGCACTCTATTTTTCCAATAAACAAAAATGCATTATTTTTTTGGTTAATTGCCATGACTTCTGCAGGTTTTTATTAACAATCTTTTTCAATAAAAAAACTGATCTAAGTTTTATTTTAAAAACTATAGATTTATATGAAATATAATTTTAATCCTTAAATTATAATTTATTTCTGGCCCAGTAGATATTTATTTAAATAAACCCACATCCGTCCTGTATTTCTATTCTTTATCAAATAGGTTTTTGCAATTTCTACATTAACTCCACACTTTCCAAAAATTTCATTTCTAACTCTAATTATGTTTTATTCCACTCTAATGAATCTGCGCTTTAAGACAGAGAAAGATCTTCAACAAATGTGTAACTTATCAATAATAATGATTGATATAATAATAGAAAGTGTTAACAGTGTAAACATGCACAAAATAGCAAGTGCTGGATTATTATAAAGAATTCTGACTGTTAACCATTGCTGGGCAAACATCGAAAATCCAGGTTACAGTTCATGAAAAAAAGATGATATGGTCTGTTGAATAATACTGATAACATGCTTCCGGTTCCAAAGAATCAATCCCATCTTCAGAAGAAAATGATCCACTTAAACCTAAATCCACTTCCATCTGTTATAGACATTACAGTGCTCATAAATTCTCATAAAATCTTGCTTCCATTTTTAACAGATATAGAGAATCCTTCATCTATATGCTGATGATACGCAGAACAATTTTCCTTTAAAACATAATGATAAAAATGGCTTACAACCACTGTTGGCCTACTTACAATAACTTAGGCTTTGGCTTTCGAGTAATTTTCTAAATAAAAATAAATAAATAGATAAATTGAAATAATTCTATTTTGTGGATCTCCGGGCCCATGAAACTCAATGTGCCGGAAATCTTGGCATTCTGTTTGATCATAACTTATAAGGGTTATGATAAACAGATCAGTAATGTTGTAAAATCATCGCACTATGAGCTCCCTTTGTTTCTACTTTTAAGTCTGCTCTAAAGACATAAGTATTATCTCCAGCTTTCAATACCCCTTGATCATTGGTCAAAATATTTTTTATTATTATTGTTGTGTTTTAAAGTTGAAAGTCTTGTTTTATTTTTTATTATTTCTATGTTTTGTTCTATTCTGTACAGCACTTTGGTCAACTTCGGTATGCTTTATAAATAAATATTGTATTGTATTTTGGACAATGCATTTATTTTCCAACAACTTCGCATTGTTTGTTTGATTAGCACAAATATTTAAACTGTCTGTTGTTATTTGAACAAGGTGGACTTGCTACATGCAAATCGAGAAGCTGTTTGTGTGTGGGCAGGGGGATGTCATTTGTTTAGACAGGAGGGACTGTTTCATCATGAGCTTTTTCTATGTTTGAATGGATATGTATCTCTGAAGGTGTGCACTCGCGCCTTACCTTCAGGCGGCTGAAGCGTTTTGTTGTTCTGAGCGCACCAGCCGACAGGATGAAGTTCGGCTGTCATGACATCACACCAGAAGTCAGCCTTGCGGTCGTCGCCATAGCCACAGTAGCGTAACAATAGCAACTGACCACATGTGGTTATAATGGTGGCCACCCAATATGTGTCCAGACTGCCCTTATTAGCTACTTCAAGCTTCATTCCGGGCTGAAAACTGCTCTGAAGACTGAGCTCCACCTGTAAGGTTTAGTCAGATTAGTGTGATGTAATAAGACTTTGATGCATTCTTCCATGAAAAATATATGGGCTTATTGATGGTCTCAAAACACTGGGTAACCCGCTACAGTAAGGTTCCATTAGTTAAGCAAGTTGAGCAATACATGTATAACGGTATTTATATATCTTTATTAATGTAAATTAATGAAAGGAAGAAAAAACAGTTGTTCACGGTTAGTTCATGTTAATATACAATGCATTAATGTTAACTTTTGATTTTAATAATGCATTAATACATTTTTAAATCAGCATTAACTAAGATTAATGCTGCTCAAGTATTGTTCATGCTTAATTCATGTTAACTTAAGCAGTTAACTAATGATGCTTATTGTAAAGTGTTACCGTTAAATAAATGTGTGTAATTCTCAGGACCCAACGCAGCACCAAACCAAACCTGTATTTCATGTTTTTTTGGGTTGTATTTTTAACCTTGCTCCTAATTTTGAAGTGAAACATGTTAAACAATGTGCCCATGTTGGAATCTGTCAATTTTTTTCTACCTTTTACAAAGTAACTTTCACACCATTTACAATATCATCAATTCAATTCAAAATGCATTCAAATGTTACGTCTGTAAGCTTTATTTTTTTAAGTGCCCCTATAATGTTATTCGAATATTGCCTTTCATGCAGTCTGTAATGCAGCTGTGTGTGAATGTAAATGATCTGATCATGTAAATGATCGGCTTTGATCAGCCTAAACGAGTCATTAGTCAGTAGTTCGAATCCCACTTCAAGGACGGCTACATGTCACAGGGTTATACATTTGCATATTCCCACTTATTTTTGTGTTCCCGTCATTTTACTGATGACTACTTCTCTAATCTCGGGAAGTTCAACACAGGATTCACAAAACACTAACTCTCGAAAGATGACTCAGTATCCAGTTTATCTGGACCAGCTGGCTCATTGAATCACAATGTGTAAGTATGATAAATAATAAGTGTTTATATTTTCTATCAAGTGTTCAAAATAGCATGGTAATGGGTGTATGGTTTCCGACACGCGCTGTATGCCGTAGACCAATCAAAACAGACTGGGCCATCTGACCAATCAGAGAAGAGCAGGCTCCCAGAAAGGAGGGGTTTACAGAGACTGCATCTTTGAACGTTTCATTTGAGAATCATCGGACATATTTTGAGAAAAATGCATGTAAACCTATTGTAGGAGACTTCCAAAACAATATTAGGAACTCTAAAAATTGCATTATAATAGGGGCAGTTTAATATTTTTGAAGGCAGTTTATTATGCTCACCAATGCAATTATTGGATCATACAGTAAAAACAGCAATATGGTGAAAAATTATTACAATTATTTATTTATTTATTTATTTTTATAACCCTCTTATGCTCACCAAGGCTGCATTTATTTGATCAAAAATACAGTAAAAACAAATACTGTGAAATATTTACTTTATTACTTTAAAATATGATTTAGTGCTGTGATGCAAAGCTAAACAATGTAGCCCCATTATTCCAGTCTTCAGAGTCACATGATCCTTCATAAATCATTCAATCATCTAAATTTATTATCAATGCTGGAAACAACTGTGCTGCTTAACATCTTTTTGGAAACTGTTACTTTTTTTTTCAGAACTCTTTGATGAATAAAAAGTTCAAAAGAACCACATTTATTCAAAATAGACATCTTTTGTAACAAAATAAGTCAAATCCTTGCTGAAATAAATGCTAAACCCCAGACTTTTGAAAGCTAGAGTGTATTGTAACGTACATGTCTGAATGAAGTGTGAGGGGCAGCAGTGGCTCCAGTCTCTTCGAGGTACTCCTCCCAGTTAAAATCCACCTCCTCCTCTACACAATCCATGCCTGTAGGAAAGAGAGACAGAGTAAGTGTGTGTGTTCATGTTAGAGTTTGTTGTTAGCACTGTTGTTTTTGTGTATTTGGAATGGGATGGTATTATAATGATTAGATATTCGGACTAGCCATATTCTGTTCGATGCAAATGTTTCTAACCAGCTCAAGTCCATGAGTCACTGTGTTCCAAAATGTGTCCCAATGCTATTCTTATCTCAAGTATGTGTTGTGTTTTCACTATATCCACAATGTGCTCTACAGTGAGTAAAATGAAATGGTTTCTTCTATGGTCAGTTAAATCAAATTCCTCATAAAATCTAATTCCGCCCAACATTTGTTCTCATTGAATATCTCGTTTCACACAAAAATGTGATGCTAGTTCAAATAATATGCTTTGTTTTGTCACTCCCATCTCTCTCCTCTGCTAGCTTCACCAAAGACCTAGTCTGATAGCATTATTATAAGAATAAATACACTAACGATTTCGGGTTTTACATGACACCATTTATGGCAACAAATGTTTCACTTATAAAAAAAATCAAATTAGTGTGTTTTCCTAATGCTGAGCACAGCCCTCATTCATCTTATGAAAGTCCTCCCCATCTTGTCCTTGTATATGTTTAATACTAGCTAGGACTAGGTGACCGTGTTCGAGAGCAGTGAAGCACATCGATCGAGATAAATGATTATACAGCTCAGTTAAACAGAAATAAATGTGAAGAATAAACTAAAACTAAGATAAGGTGACAATTCTACAACATTTACTCTTGACTGTGTGATAAAGATGCAGATTTATCACAAGCTACACTTCGTTGCGCTCATCTTCGAAATGAAAACATTGTTTATTCGCATCAAATCAAGTACAGTATCTACTCTCTCTATGCTATATAGAAATGCTGGAGAATTTCAAACAGACCATTTTACAATCTTGCAATCATTTCAGAGCATCTAAGCACTGTTGGTGTAAAGGTCTGTTTGCGCTCCTGTTTTGGTTACATCTATTTCCACTGGCTCTAATACTAAACAGGAGTTGAGTAATGCTTTAACACTTTATTTATTTAAATTCAGAAAGAAATTAAAAGTAAAACACTTGTTTTTGTTTTGCTTATGCTAGCATAGACGTAAGACTAGTGATTCACATAGGTTCCTTCAAAGCCCAATACACCATTCTTTAAAAATAAAGCTTCCATTGGGGCTAATAAAGGTCAACACTTGTATTTTTTTTTTTTTTTTAATCTCTAGTTCTTCAGAAAACCATTTATACTGGTGCTTTAAAGAATCCAGAAACAATCATACTGATATGAAGAACCTTTAAAAATGTTTGCATTTTCCATCATTCTTTCCCTTATTTCCAATCATTTCGTTCAACACAACTCAAGAACACTATACAAGCAAACTGATTCGAAAATGTTGTTTGAAAGTACTGCAAAGAATCTTTTTTTTTAGAGTGAAGAGCAATAAATAATGCATTCATTGTGACACTAAAGTATTTTTCTTCTATTGAAGTCTCTGGTTTCAGATGGAACTAAGAATGAGAAGTGCACTTAAACACTGAAACCACTTCCTTGTAAATGACTCACTCAATATATGCCATGATGACAGTGTATCGTTATCTGTGTGTGTGTGTGTGTGTGTGTGTGTGTGTGTGTGTGTGTGTGTGTGTGTGTGTGTGTGTGTGAAACACAGCAGACCAATTCCACAGAAAAATATTATGGTTCTGTCACTCCTCTGCCAGATATTTCTGGCGGTGCTCCACACTAACCCGGTCAAGAAAGACAAGAATCAAAGCGGAAATGGCATTACAAGGATTCAGTATGTGGGCTTTAAATGTGGAAAATTTGTTTTTTTCCAGTTTCATGGGAATCTGCATCCAAACTGCTGTCAGCCGGAAATGTGATCCATCTCTCATCAACTTATTTTAAGTAAAAATAACATTGTTGACCATTATAAAACAAGTCTTTTTAAATTATTACTATAAAAAGCAATCTAATAATGAGAGGTTATTTTTTTGTTGGCAATATTTGTTCAAATGAGTAATATTCGAATGAAAAACTAATATTTCATATTCATTGCGGCTGACATTTGGATGTCTTGATTGTGGGTTCGTTGTGGTTTGGCCACAACTTTGGCCAGTTGGGCCTGTGGGTGGAAAGACATCTCCAGACTGAAGATGTGGGAATAAAGTCAGTTATCAAGCCAAATCTATGATGTGGGATTTATCAGAGTGAAATTCAGATTTTAGGCAGGCCGTCCTATCGATAAGATCATATTGAGCCAGAAGTCCTCTCTCGCTCTAATCCAGGATTTGTTAAATTGTGGAAGGGGAATTAAAAGATTATCAGAGCGCAATGTGGCATTACTTTTCTTGCTCTGGCCTTTTTCAGTCTGAGACACATTTAATAATCCATTTGAATTGAATTTGAGTTGTTAAGGCTAGCTGTGTGTTCATCTGTCTAATGTTTAGTTTAGGATGTTGTAATACATTTATTTGGTCAGTTGATCCTAAAGACAATAAAATGAAATCCACTTGACTGTAATTGGTACCTACAGCAAACAAATTATTATTATTTTTGTTTTTGTTTATTTCTCCATGATTTGACTTTTTGGCTTCTTTGCCTTATGTTTTCCTGGAAAGTCTATATAACAGGATTAAAAGAAAATGCTTATGGCAAGATTCCTGAAATAGCTCCATTAAAAAAAAAATATTTTGGACTGACAGAGAAGCCAATAAATCAAAGTATTATACATTAGGACCTCAATAATGTTGAGTAAAAAATAAATAACTCAGTGCAACAACAATTGCACAAGTAAATGCAGCAAAGAATAAGCAATATGTATAATAAATTAGGAGAATTATTAGATTGCTTAAAACCATGGGTCATCACTTGAAGCTGAGAGCATATACGACTGGCTAACTTTGCCCACGTTATGTGTGCAAACTGGCTAGAGAAGTCAATAATGTCAGGAATGGTCAGTGGACCATGCAGGATAGCATAAAGAATGTTACTCCATAAGATACAACTGAAAGGATAGATCATCCTAATGAATTAATTTGCAATGCATGTTGTGAACTCAAGCAGGCCTACAGCATATTACATCTGTCTGATCAGTCCTCTGTTGGTGCCTTATATATATATTAAATTAAAGTCTTCAATTATTCTCATGTTTAACATGTGAAAAGGAGTGTAAAATTGCTAATTCTATTTCTCAGAACAATTTCCCTTTTACACAGAAAAATGCAATGTCAAAGTACCAAATTATTGTTAAACCAACCTGTCTGAATTTACTTCTTGAAAAAACTTGGTGGATAGTGAGTCAAATGGACTGAAACAAACATGTATAACATGAAGTCACTATCATTTTTTTTGACATTTAAACCTGATGTTATGACCTTCAACTTGTTCTTTTCTATTTTTTTATTTTTTTATAGCAAATCATTATCCAGTGCTGTAATGTATTAATCTTGAACTGAAATGATGACAACGTGATGGCATCACCAAGGTACATTATTAATTTCCTTTCGTTTTACTCAGCCAAAGAAAAATACGCATGACATAGCCTATCATTCTCTGTAAACACCTTTTGGCATTATAAAGGGAAATTCATGCAATAGATAATAGACTATTGGTAGGATAGGATAGTATGTATAAGCCCATAGGCTATATCCCGAATATGAATAAACACCATTCATTCCTGATCTGCAAGATGTTTTATTACACGACTCATCATAAATGTGGAAGTCTGTATAATTGAAGGCCACCCACATTTGTTTTCAAAGTGCCGTCCTCATTAGGACATTGCATCAGAGAAGGCTGAGTGTAAATTGCATTATTCAATCCACACCAGAACAACGCCAGTCACCCGATCTGTGCGACCCGAGGGTAAACTATCTAATTACCCTATGACATATCAGATATCTATCCCTGCACATCTAACAGCGTTTGTTTGTTTACCATGCCTTACATATTGCCTGCCAGAAGGCCTACTTCACGTGTTACGTAATCAACACGTGTGCGAATCATAGGCTATACTCTGCAACGTAATATTCAGATCGCAAACGTTAAAGTGAATATAGCGCATCCCAAAAAAAGGCTTTAATTTGCCTTCACTGCCACAGTCTACGTTTGTAACGTTTCCGTGGAATGATGCGAAACCAAACGTTGTATATAAAGCTGTAAAATATATTATACGTGGGCCAACAACCTTTTGTTTTGACTTTGGCTACTTTTGGGAGGTCTTAATTAGCGGGTCACAATCTTCTTATCCCGCTTAACACGCACCCTTTAAGCGCCGGACAGGTGTCGCATCTGCAGTCATCCTGTTCTTCTACACTTAGATTTTGCCTTTATGGAAAAAAAAAATGTGAGGGCTCAATCGATTCAAATGTCGAGCTTTCTCGAAGCTTGCGCAGTCAGGCAGTGTTTTAACACATGGATGCCATGAATTCAATAACCGTGTTATTGAAGTGTAGAGTTATCTTCATTTATCATGGATGAGCGGTTTAATTAATCAAATGCTTCTTGGCCTGCTATTTAGCCTAGGCTTTATGACAAGCGCAGACATGAAGAGACTTGCTGTATTCATCTCTTTCAGGTCAGGCAGAGAATTAAAGAGAGTACTATATACATACATATATAATTTCATCTGAGTTCATCTCATCTCCATTTCCCTTTCATTACAGGCATCAGTTTAATCCGCCCGTATGAAATCAAGGATAAAACCCCATGGATTTACGGCGACTTCCACTAATAGAAAGGTTAATCAAACAAATAGCTCTCATTTTGCCGAAAATTAATCACTTTTAATTCGAAATTTCGATTAGAACAGGACGGTTTGTTCTTCCCTCAAAGCGTGTCATCATGTCTTAATAAATATCTTTTTGGAAATGGGGAAGCGCGTTTGATAAACAGCAATGATATGCGAATAAAATGATGGCTTTGTCAGCCCACCCAGCGAATAGTGCACAAAGCGAAACAGGAAATATTTGTGTGAGCATGCGTGATCCACTACTGTACTTCACACACTCTAAAAGTATTGCAGCGGAAAAAAACTCCGCCGACGTCGCCAAACGGCAACTTTGAATTTAATTCATTAAAGCACTTCCAGGTGCAGCGAAAGAAACGAAAACGGGACGCGTACGCAGTGCGGTTTTATTTTTTCCTTCTTCAAAGATTTGGCATGCCAGTTTTAACACACCTTAACCCGCCATGTTGAAAGTGGATTTGACACATGAGAAGCGAGGATTTCGGCGCATATTCTGCGCACCTGAATCACGTAGCCTGCGCCGACCGGCTCGTGACGTTCAAAAACATTCATATAAACACCGCCCGAAAATATCAACTTAAGTCGATATCTTCGCTGTGTCCTTTGAAATCGAAAGAAGGTCAGAAAGCAGTTTGGAAATAAAGTCAATATAACAGCGCGAGAGTCGCTTTAAGGAAGAGCACGACACGAAAATAATCGCTTGTTACATAAACGTTATTTTATAGTGACATTTCCAGCGCGCGTCTCTTCGGATCGTAAATATATTTATCGGCAGAATCGAAAGTGTTGTCTCTCGACGTTCGTGTTATGTAGAGACGCGGTTACTTTATTTTTCGGACCGTTTTGTCAACTCTTACGCAGACGCGTCTGTATATTTCTGACTGTTACGAACAACCTCCAAATGTTTTTAACGAGGAAAAAGCGCCTGGACGCGGAAATTCGCGCAAAGAAGCACGAGTCCGTGTCAGTCGCGACCACTATCACGGAATGAAGTTCATAACTGATAACGTAGTTTTTACCTTATGCGTGTTTTCCCCCGTCAATCTGAAATGAGTGATCCGGTGTTCTGGTTGAAGCAGGAGCTGTATGTGTGTATGTGTGTGTGTGTGTGTGTGGATGTGTGTGTGTCCAATATGGCATCATCCCGCATCTGCGCATGTCTCAAATCTACAGATTATTTTCAAGCCGACTCCTTCATTGACCTTTACAGCTGCAAAATTTGTTCAGCCCATTATAAATAGAAATGCGCCCGACCCTCCGCCTCTCTCATGTGGGGAACCTCATGGCTGTGTCTTAAAACCTTGTGAGCCTCCTGCATGGACAGTATTGGGAATTCATAGGCGCGTGAGGCACTTTTGGGCATCATTGACGCATGCATCGTTTTTGGACGCTTTAGACATTTTGATGGCCAAAATGCTGCGCAGGAACACGGCGAAAATGCTCATGAAGTGCTGTCTATGTAGATGACTCACTAGGTTTTGGCACACAGACAGTGTAAACAAGAGGGGGCTGCTTTTGCAACCTCACTCGGTTTTCATCTTGATCATCTCTTCGATTATTTCTTCACTCTTACGCAAAACCCATTTGACCGTTTTACATTAGGAGTGTCTTTTTACTTAAAATTTTGTAAGTATAATTCAGTGATGTTTCATATTAAAACGAAAGAAAGAAAGACAGACAGACAGAAAGAATAATGAATGAAAAAACAGTTTCGTAATGTTTCTAGAATTGAATTAGTCGTTTCTTTCCTCTTCTAAAGTAACAAAATAGCTAAAGTAAATATATCTTTCATTTACAAAACTATGACTAGCTATTATATGACAATGTAAAATCAAATAAATCACAAGTTATATATCTTAATGGTCGATTTCTGCCTCATCTTAAAACTTTTCACTTGAATTTACTTGAAGCCATTCATTTAGAAGCTGTTATTTTACCTGGAATATATATATATATATTTACAGTATGCATTTATTACAGCTTTATGTAATACATATGACAGTATATGTAATTGCAAATTAAAGTGTTAAATTGTTTCTATTTAGGATTTGCAAATTCAGTGCTCATCTTGTCCTCCATTGCCATCCTGTGGTAACAGAATTCACTGTTGTACTGAATTTCAATTGACATCAATATAATACAGTACAGTACTACTCCTCCAGAGCAAAAACAAAAAAAAAAAGTATTCTCCGAAAAGTTCTCATTAGCATTAGTGCAGAAATAGGTTAGCTTATCAGGCAACACCAGCAACACTTTAAACCAATCACACATTCAGGTCACTATGTGCATAAACAAGGTGAAATTCCTTATCCAGCAACAGCCAAAAAAAAAAAAAAACTGCTCTCATCTAATAAGCGCAGACTTCCACTTAGTGATGTTACAGTAACAGATGGTTCATGCCTTGAGCTTAATCTACAAGAGGAGACTGTGACGAGCACGTCCAGGGACAGATTGCCACTGCTGGAGCAGCGACCTTGTGAGAGGAGATAGACAACGTGGGTCTATACTTTATCCTCTTCATGCTGTGGCAGAGTACTGAAAGTCTTGCCTGAAGGGAAATTAGCTCTGGACATTATCTGGTAGCTCTTCATTTGCTATACAGACTTTCAGAAAAGTATATGTATACAAATTTCCAAAGTACAAGACCCTTTCAAAGATTTTTACCTGTGGAACTAATCACTTTGATTAAGATTTGGTTAACAGTTAATTTAGAAGTTAACATGAAACACATTTATAGGTTACCTGACAACAATTTTTCTATGTAAATGTGCATTTCCTTTGATGTAATTTTATATGATCACCCCAAATATTAATTACTACAATTTAGTAGTAATTTGCAGTTTCCATATCCTGTCTACAAGGTTCTAGACAGGACGCATCATTAATACAACAAAGGCAGCTATTATTATACACACAGTCTATTTCTTTATTTTTATTTTTCCATGTTTGAGTACTTCTATGACCGTAGGCTACCTCCTCAGCTGGATATCAGTAGTCTCTGGAGGGAGGAATCACTCCCATGATACAATACTTCATCTACAGCGATATCGTTGACTTGATTGCAAATTAAAACAGACACTATTTCAACTGAACAGAGATGACATCAATGAATTCAATGATGAACTGCCTTTAACTATCATTTTGCATTATTGAGACACTGTTTTCCAAATGAATGTTGTTCAGTGCTTTGACGCAATGTATTTTGTTTAAAGCACTATATAAATAAAGGTGATTGATTGAATGAGGGTATGTGCCTGTTAGTCATGAGACCTACATGGGTTGTAAGGAATATATGTGCATATGTATTTCATAATATACATACACTAAGAGTCAGTAAGATTTTTAGTTTTTGAAAGATACAATCTTAAATTGTTTAAATGATTACTTTTATTTAGGAAGAATGTGAAACTGACCTAACGTTACAGGAAGTACCTGAACATTTATAATGTTTACAAAATATTTATAAATAATCCTTAGAAAATTTATCAGTTTTCTACAAAAATGCATTACTATTTCCAACCTTTATAATAGTAATAAACCATCAAATAAGCAGTTTGATTTCTGGAGGATCATGTGACACTGAAGACTGAAGTATTGGCTGCTGAAAATTCAGCTTTGCATCACATGAATAAATTACTTTAAAAAAACTGTTATTTAAAATTGCAATTACAGTTCTGTCTGTGTTTGTTGTGTTGACTAGTTTGAAGTCCTGGGCCTTCAGTTCCTGTTTCCCTCTTATTAGTTCCTTGTCTTTGTTACCCCTTTGTTTATAAGCTCTAGTGTTTCCTGTGGTCATGTTCATGTTATGCCCATTTGTGTTTGTCGGCTTGCTCAGTTTTGTTCATTTTTTCCTTGGATTTTTGTTTCTTGCATTTGTTAATTTCTTTAATAAATTATGATCTGCAATCAGATCCTGCTCTTCCTTGTTCTTAACTTACCAAATGTTTCAGAAGTCCTGACCGCTATCCATGGATCTAGCAGATTAGATTGTGTGCCTTTGGCAGGGGAGAGACTCCACTGAGGAGAATGCTTTTGTACTCCTGCCAGCTTTGTGGACTGAGAGGAGAAAGCCTTTAAGGACTTCTATCACTTCAGGCTCAATGAGCATGTTAAGTCTTTACTGCCAGGAGGCAGATGTGACTTCAAATTGGATCAGTTCATTAATTATGCTATAAAAATCTACACTGTGGGATACATCCATGCTCCCCAATGAGTCCCAGCATTTCCCCATCCCTCATTCTCCCTCCTCAATACAATTTTAAGGGAGAAATCTAGCCTGGTGGTCCCACCACAGCATTCCCCAGCACAGTGGTCCCACATGGTCCAAATAGAGCAACCCCTAGACCTGTGGTCTCAGTGCTTCCAAGTCTGATTGTCCCAGGGCTCTCTAGCCTTTTGGTCCAAAGTCTGGTGGTCTCAGTGCTCCCTAACTTGTGGTTCTAACTCTCCTTAATCTTGCATTTGTCCCAACTTTCCCTAACCTGATGGTGCCTGCACTCCTTAGACCAGTGGTCCTGAAGGTCCCGGGCCTGGTGGTCTCTGCTTCAGTGGTCCCGGAGGATCCAAACCTGGCAGGCCTTACTCCGGTGGTCCCGGAGCTGCAATTATTGTCACTTTTGTTTTTGTTTTTTTGAATCTTGTACCCCTTCCAAGTTCCTTATTATTTCCTCATTGTTTCCACTTGCATCTTGTTACCCTTGTGTATAAGCTTTAGTGTTTCATGTGGTTATGGCCAGGTGTTGTCCCTCTGTGTATGTTTTGTTGGCTGGTTCAGTTTTGTTCTTTGTGTCCCTTGTATTCCACAATGTTATTTTAAAAATCACAATCAGCAATTGGATCCTGCTCTTATGTGCCTATGAGTTGCCAAATGTTATGGTAATAACATTTCCATACTGTTATTGAATTTTTGATCAAATAAATGTAGCCTGGGTGAGCATAAGATATACATTTTTAATGAAAGTGCATATATACATAAGTGTATAATGAATTCAAAATAAACAGACACACCTACAGCGAGCTACATAGAACAAAGCTCAACAAGAGTTAAAAATAAAAGGCATGACATCATAAAGGACATGACTTCAAAACATAAATATAGTAAATAAAGTCACCCTTAGTAAAAAAAATAAATAAATGAAAAAAGAATCTGTTGAACAAATGGTTTACATAGTAAATGTTAATTGTAAACTTGTGTGTTTTCTTACTGATTTACCATGGTATCATTTTTATAATCAATAAAGCAAATACAGTTTGTAGTTGCTGATTAATGCACCTCATTGTGCTTATATCTCCTATAATTATTATTATTTTGACTTATGAAGTCAAATGTAATTTCTTCTGTTTGACATGTTTCAGATGTCTTCCTGTTCCGGTTCATTGTGGCATTGCATGACTTAATGTCTTTAGAGTTATGGATCACTGAAGCTGAAAAAACCAAGCAGTCCCACCCCATTACTCTCCTTTTACTGAGAAGTGGTTTAAAAAAGGCTGAGCAACACTAACTTAGTGCTTATAAATCTGAGATGCAGCATTTTTTTTTTTTTTTTTGGGGGGTTGCCGTGGTAACTTCTGATAAACAAATGTATTTTTTTTGAATGGTTCATTTTTTATAAGTTCCAAGAGCTCGGGAGATGCATCACACAAGTACAGTAACATATAATGGAATTGAGAACAATTGATTTCCCTAAGAATTCCATCAATAGCCTAACTTCAGTTTTTTCTTCTTCTTCTTTTTTTGTTTTTTTTTGTTTTTTTGTTGTTGTTTTTTTTTTGTAAAATACATATTTGGTGATTATTTTCTTTTCATTTTTATTATAATAATATGAAATGATAAAGACTATACACCTAGGGGATTTTTTTCCTCTTATAAGTTTACTTTTAAAAACTGATGTAAGATGACCTACTTCTGGTGCAATAACCCGTCCAGGGTAAACATCCTAGCTATCATATGACCTATATATATATATATATATATATATATATATATATATATATATATATATATATATATATATATATATATATATATATATATATTTTTTTTTTTTTTTTTTTTTTTTTTTTTAAGAAAATATTTTTAAGAATGTATAAAATACTTCTAATTGTACTCTGTATAATATAATATAATTCAAAATAACTAAATAAAATAAGTTTGTCCTGGGGAGTTGCTTATAAGTGCTTCTCATTCTAGTTGGTAGTGGTGATAAATGCACAAAAAGTTGGTTTGCCACATGCCATAAAACGTTATTAGAAGAAGAAAAAAGCGTAATGTTCTTGCTACGCTGTTTTAACTGATCAGCGCTGCGCTGATGAGATTAGTTCAGTCAGTTCAGTGGAGCTGGTAAACACGTCCTCTCTGCCTGTCGAGTCGCTGTCGCGCGAACTACCGCGTTGTTTCATCCTACTTTCGGTGTGTTTGGCTTCCCATATTCTGGCGATAAGGATAAAGGGCTGCAGGAGATTTCAGCAGCAGGAGGTGACGTCAACAAGCCGCTTTCCCCCTTGTTGACTCAATAACAAGAAAGGAGGAAAGAAAGTGACCTGAAAGAAATGCTTTATCTCATGCCACATCGCTCAATTTCAACGCGACTTCAACAGCTCCAGTGTTTTACATGCGGTCTCTCGGTTCATCGGTCTGTCGTACAAATTTCTTTGTTTTCTGGTCAGTTAAGTTAAACGGAAAATCTGTTTAACGTTGGTCGTCTGCGCGAAGATTTCTTTTCCACTAAGGATCTTATGACTCACTTTTGGATTTTTACACGTAGAACATGTTAGTTTTGTGGAGGAGCAGCAGTAATATGAGTGATCTGGTGGGTCCGGAGTATCAGGGTTGCGTGGACGGATCTCTGATGGACGGATTCAGTGTTTTTATTCAGGGTCTGTTGGCTGTTCTGGCTTTCAGCACTTTAATGTGTAAGTTTCTTTCCCTTTTTAAACCAAACGCAACTGAAACATTGTTTGTGTGTGACGTTAAAGTGTTTTCTTTTTTCTTTTGTTTCGATTATGAATATGATGTGGCACATGGCTTTGGGTTTGTTTGTTTACAGTCTTCGCTATTGTAGTATATGGAGGTACTATGGCACCGTGTTGTGTGAAATTGTATTGGTAGGCTACTAAATGATTAGCATATTTCTATACCCATGGTATTCACACGGGACTCGAAGAAATAAATAAATAAGTACAAACAATAGGCCTTTTTCATTTAATGAGCATAAGCACTCAATCAAACCACATTTCAGTGCCCATCTCATTTATTTTCATTTCAAATGAGGAACAGGACATTTAGTCTATTTTTGAACTGATGACTAGCATGGCATTACAGTCACCTGGTAACAAATTATATTTGCAGTTCAAATGGTGATGGAAAACAGAAATCTTTAGGTATTTTAAAATGGTGATTTCTAGAGCTAGAAAAGTAATGCAAAATATAGATGCTAGCAGCAAATACGGGGCCAAACACTACAGAAGCAAACATCAGACCAACTACAGAAATTTATAATTGAAGCCCCTTTGGATGATTTTAGTTAAGGGAGAATCATAAATTCAACCTCTAGTAAAATGATTTAATGGCTTATGACATTTGACCAATAGGTTGCGCTGTTGTCAAAGCGATGTGGTGTGTTCTGTGGGAGTTGACAGTGGCACACACAAAGTTTGGTGTCAATATGTCAAAGCTTTGCAGAGATGCACACTCCGATGCAGTTTGGCATCATTCCAAAAATTGATGCATTAAATTATAACCATTGTGTATATCGGCACGAAATCCATAACTCTGTGCCAGCATGGTCTAGAGATGATCAAATTTGGTGAAAATCAGACCAATGGTCTTGTAGGAGTTTGAAAAACTAGTTTTACAACATAAATCAAAATGGCGCACAGAAAGTTTGGCCAATTATGGAATAATTGGTATCTATGTTCTCAGCATGATCCAGTCTCCTTACAAAAGGCATATTAAAGCAAAAGTAATTAGCATTTTTGTAAATTTTTTACTTTTGACCACAAGGTGTTGCTGCCTTGGGTCAGGGCATGTTGCTGAAGACACATACCGAGTTTCGTAATGATTCGCCATAGCATATTACGTCAAAAAATAAAAATGACCGATGAAAAAAAATGTCTGACATGGGGAAATTTTGTATGGTTTGACTCCGCATGCTGCACCAAATCTAAAGAGACCAGTTTTTTTTTTTTCAAACCATTCAGAAGATAGAAGCAACATTTTTTTTTAACCTCCTCACCACTAGGTGGCACAGTGCTGAAACTGGGCAGGTAGCCTCAGGTCATGGTTGTTATAACACACACCAAGTTTGGTGTCAATATGCCAAACCGTTTCGAAGATATAACCTCACATGCATTTTTACATGCTCTTTGTCAAATTCATTTGCGCATTATTTGAGAATGGTTTGTCTAATCAACTTGAATTTGAAAAGTAGGTCTTTCTAACTGTTAAAAATAGCGACCTTATGATATTTGAATTTTCAAAAAAAACTGTTCAAAAGTTATTAGCATAAACATGAGTGGAAATCTCTAGACTGTCACTCAAAGTAAACATGAATTTCACCCCGTTTTGCTTCCGTAATGTTGTGTATTTCTCAGTGCAAAAGGATAATCAGTGATAAAATAATGTAGGATGATTTGATCAACTGTGATTGATTGGATCATGAACAAACCAGAGTTTGCAAAAACTGCCTAAAGATCAATTTGTTTCTTGATTGACATTAGCCAGTATCTAAGAGAAGTCAGCAGAAAGTGAGGAAGATTAAGTTTTTACTTTCTTTTTCTATTGCAAAATTTGCATGGGCTTTCCAACAAATAAAACTCCTGAGGCCTGAGTAGTACTCAAAGATAAGATTCTTTAACAGTGTGATAACACATGATAACCACATCGACTCCTGTAGCTCATGTGATGCTCAGATCCCAAACTCAAGCTTCTGCTTCCAGCTGGAGGGTTTGAGTCATGTGACCTTCTTTCAAGTTTGAACCCTAAGGTCCAGACTTGTTTCTTTCCCAATATCTAACCATGTCATGTGGTCATTCAGTCCAAAGATACACTACACTGTTTGTTCAGTTAATATCTGACCTAATACTTCATTCAAACTGTTACTGATCATTTATAAAATGAATGTTATTTGGTGGTAGATGCAGTCATTAAAACCTTAGTAACTCGTCACACATTACTGTCAGGAATGAGAAGTCAAATCAAGTGGCTTGTTGAGGAGAAGATATGTTTCTAAGGAATCTTTTGATTTTTACCTATTAAATGATAAAATAAGTGAATAAAGACCCATTTAGAGAGCAAAATGTGCTAAAAATGGACTAAGCAGCTGCATAGCAACATCCCAGCATGATGGCAGTGAGTATTGGGCCTCTCACATTTTTTTTTTTTTTTTTTTTGCCAAAAGATTTCAAATTCTTTCTTCCCAAATTCTTTCTTTGTTGTTTGGTCATACACTGAATAACCCCAAAAACATGGTAAGTGACTTCTGACCTTTCTAGTTACTCATTACCATGGATCTGTGCTGTTCCTGTCGATCATTAAACTAAAGATAATTTTTTGCTGTGCTTAGAGAAAAATATCCTAATCATTCGTTATTATAAGACGACTGACATGCACATTTCTTTTATTCTAGTCAGAAGTTTGGTTTAGCTTACATTTTCAGGAAAAAATTAAGTTTTCATAAAAAAAAACAAAAAAACAGCTAGAAGTAGTTCTGTCAGTGACATTTGTACTTCATAAACACTTTGAGAGCTGTGCTTCTGCTTGTGTTTTTACTGTACATACTTCCTCTTTGTTATTTTGGCCACTTCCTGGCTTCTCCTTGGCTGCTTATCTCTGCGGACGTCATCACTGTTAGTTTCCTCAGGCGTTCAGTAATCGTCCTGCTTCTGTTTGGCTGTTGATTACGGACTAACCGCTTGCATATTTGAGAAAACGTCCAGATATGACTTTCAGCGGGCTAGTTTAACACATTTTTGGTGTTAAACGCAAAAATCTTTCTTTCCCCCTGATTTCTTTGATTCAGTTTTGTCATGTGTGTGCTAGACGATTATAAAGGCAGTGATGAGGCATTTAGTCACAACAAAACCTTTTCCTGAGTTCATCCAAGTGGTGTTACTTCTATTTTTGATATCAACGTGATATAAGTTTTTAATGAGGGCTGAAGTAGTGCCTAAACCTCATTATTTTACCATTTTTAAACCTGTATTTTTGTGAATTGTTTTTGCTAGAAAAGTACACTTGCACTGTTTCTTTAAAATAAATGACGCTTGATATTTTCTTAACTACTACAACGTTTCTTCAAATTTTTCAGTGGTATCATTGTTTCCATAAATTTTAAGCAGCAAAAAACACTAAAACCTATTTTAAACAGTAATATTACTGTTTCTGTTGTGATTTTGCTGAAATAAATGCAGCCTTGGTTAGCATAAGAGACTTGTTCCAAAAACATAACATAACAAAAAAACAATCTTACCAATAGGATTGTTTCTCTACATCTTTGTCTTTACAGTGAAGAGGTTTCGTGAGCCTGTTGGAATAAGAAGATCGTGGAGGATCTGGTAATAATATTAAACATTATGGTAAATTAATAGAACAAAAGAGAGCAAACTCTCATTCTTTTTCTTCTTCTTCAGGTTCTTTGATACATCTAAGCAGGCCATTGGGGCTCTCTTTATGCATTTTGCCAATATCTTCTTGTCCACACTCACCAATGAAGATCCCTGTTCTCTGTGAGTCAGTTATTAGCATCATTATTTGTCAAGTTGATTGTTTTTACCTGGCATTAAACAAACCGAATGGTCCCTTTGTGTTGTTATAGATATCTGTTGAACTTCCTCTTGGATGCCACATTGGGAATGCTGGTGATCTGGATGGGGGTGAAGCTTGTTTCCAAGATAGTGGAGCACAGACAGCTAACACTGCTGATGTTTGGAGAATATGGTGAGTTACACTGATGGAAGCTGGTGCTGATGGGTGAAGAGTGGGGAGAAGGGCCTAGTGTATAGTCCCCACAAAAACATAAAACGTGGCTGATGCATCTGTTTGAGCCGTTTGTTACCACCAGAGGGCGCTGTATGATGTATATTTCTAATATGTTTGGGTAGTTTCCCCACATAAGCTTTTTCCCTCTGAGGGATTTCTTTGGTAAAACACCTAGAAAAATCAGATTACACAAACGTAGATTCACATGTGTGCACTTGCACTAAAAGCAGATGGAATACGCCCACCGTTTCACATGATTTTGGCCAAACAATTGTTCATGACTGTATTTCTGCTTGGATCAGTTGTTGAATACTTGTTTTGACTGTGCGCCATGTTCAATTTACCATAGCTTTATGGAGGCTGATCAGTTAATGAAAATACCAGCACTTTGTTTTCCCTCATATTCATTAACGTTCAAGAGTAAAAAGAGAAAAAATATTAATTTATTATTATTATTTTAAATATAGAAGAACATGAGTGCCATATAAACAAAAAAAATGAATCTTTTATTAAAAGCACCAGTGTACTTGGTTTCAGAAGGTTGTTTTACAATCTTATAAACCACTTGAATAATGGATTAATATTTATTTATTTATATTTTATTATTATTTTTAGTTTTTATTATTCTGTTTTGTTCTAGTTTTTTTTTTTGTACTTTATTATTATTCATACACATTGTGTTTATTGCTTTCTGATTCTGTGTAAACTCTTTTCTGGGCATACAGTTAATAAGAATAATAAAAAAGCACCAATATACTTGCCATTCTAGGTTTCAATAAAAAATAATTATTATAATAAAATGTAGTAATGTAATAAAAAATTATGTTCAGTATTTTATTCTATGCATATTCATTTAATAAACCTAATACATTCACTTATTTACTGACAAATTTCATGAAATATATATATATATATATATATATATATATATATATATATAATTTTTTTTAATAACTTTAAAATGACTTGTTTTACTTGTTTAAATTGATGTGTAATTTAATTACACATTACATGGTTTATTTATTGGTTTACTTATTTGTTAAATGAATGTATTCATTTATATATTTACTGAGATATTTCATTAAATGAATAAATATACATTTATTTAATGAAAGGTCCTATGGTCTTATATAATGATCGCAACATTTGCATTGTTTACCTTGCTTTTTTGTTTTTGCTACTGATCCATTAGCAACTACATTTCTACAGTGTTAAACACTCAGTAACACATGGTAAATATTTGAATGTCTATTTCTGTCTGTTAGGTGATCCTCCTCAGATAGCAGCCTGGTTGGCTCAGTGCTCCGTGTATTTGCTCATTGTTGCTCTGGAGAAAAGTGTGGTCACTCTGGTGCTGCTCGTTCCCGGTTGGACCAATGTAAGAGAAATTCACACACTCACACTTTCTGTTATTGTTACACAGACTCACCCCACTGGCATCGTTTCCCTCCACAATATTTAATAATACAAGCCTAGGATGGAAAAAAACTATCTTTCTTTTCTCAAGCTAGATCAGTCAGTGCGCATGCGCAGTCCTAAGAGCACGTCTCAGACATTCGCTGACTGTTTCTATATCAACCAGGACGCTTCTAACGGCAGCTGTAGCAATGCGATGACTTTACCGATTTGCGATTGGCTCTTTCATTTAGAAGGCGGGGCTTCCTGCGATTGAGTGGCCATATTGAGCATTGCATTTTTCCCCATTGAAAACCATATGAGTGACACGTTTTGGGTATTCTATAGTCTTTGATCCTACTAGTATGGAAGAAAGAAATGAGGACAAATACTGCGGAGATGATATTTCAATCTGGATTAGTGTGGGAATAATAGATTATCTGTGCATGATTTTCAATATAGATGTATTTTAATTTCTGTGAAAAAAAGCTATGTATTTATTTATATACATACTTAATACACTCTCAGAAGAAAATGTTCAAAGCTGTGACTGGGGCAGTAACCTAATGTACAAAAGCTAAAAGATACATCTTAGTACCTTATTTACCCCTAAATGGGGCGGGGGGCAATATATCGCATGCGATTGTCACGCGCATTTCGTCAGTAAAGCCAGTTCCCTGATTAGAGGTAAATGGGCATCACCTGCTTTCAATTGGAGCAGCATTTAATAGACAGAGCCGTAGATCACTGACAAGCTACGCAAAATCGCGTTCATTATTGTAGATGAATCGCCTTCGATAATGAACGCGATCTTGCGTAGCTTGTCAGTGATCTACATCACATGCGATATATCGCCCATCCCTACCCCTAAACGCTACATATTAGTACCTAAAGTGTGCCTTTTAAAAGGGTGCTGCCCCAGTGACAGATTATACTGCCCCAGTGACCTGTCCCTAGGCTGGACAATGAATTAAAAGAATGAATGATTGTACATGCTAAGATTTCAATACATATTCAGTACATTAAATTTCATACTTTCTCACTGTAAAGTGTTCTAGACATTCTATAACGTTTTTTTTTTATATACAGATTATTTCTTCTTCTTCTTCTTATTATTATTATTATTTATTCATTACATGGACACACATTTCTTGAAGCGTTGACAACTGTTGCGTTTGTGTGTTTTAGCTGGAGGAGGTGGTGCTGGACTACATCCCAAACCCACAGCTGGAGTTGGCCATTGTCATGTTGATCGTGCCTTTCATTGTCAACGTGAGTCATTCAAGATTAATGCATTCCATCCATCAATCCATCCTCATGTAATACAATGCAACTTATTTCTGTAAATATGTGTTTCAGTCTATAATGTTCTGGGTGGTGGACAGCTTAACAATGCGGAAATATAAGAAAATGACATCTCTTGATGGCTCACGTGACTGTCCGAAACAAGTAGAGGTTTCGTCAAACGAGAGCAATGATGAAGCTGAGGTGAGAATATTCATGTAATGTCCTATTTCACATTGAACATCACACTATCAAGCAGTAATATAGAGTTAAATGTAACCATAGCACATTTTGGTATTCTTTATCCATTTCTAAGCAATTTCTAAAGTGATGTTGCCAGTGTGGTAGTTATAGTATATTTCAATAATTGCTAATTGACTAATTCCTATTTGACATTTACAGTAGCTGATGCTTTTGACTTGCAGTTCGCCTTATAGGTAGACAAGTCCTTATGTAACCTGGATTAAAGTAGCTCACAGTTGTGTGCTGTAAAAAATATTTTGTATCAACATTTACAAATTGTAATAATGTTGAAAATGTTCTTTTAATATGACATCCTGTACAAGTTATTTTAATAGTCAGATTTGGTAGAAGTACAGTAGTTCTTTAAAAGATTATTTAAAAACTTTGGTTTCAAATATGGACTAACCCAACTTTTGGGTTAACATTTTCATTTAAATATGTAACCCAACAGCTGGGTTAGTCCATATTTGACCCAAATTTATGCTGAAACAACCCAGCATTTTTTAGAGTGTAACAAAATCTCGTGTTTTACTCATGGGTCACTTCTTGAAAGAATTGAGGTAAAGAGTGTAATTTCTGTGGAAACCAAAGAGAATTGCAAAAGCTTTCAACATATCATCATGTGCAGTCCCTTGGAAGTTCTTTTGTACTTTGTTTAAAAAAATCAGTGTTGAGATCCAGGGACAAATGAGTCAGTAAAAATTCCTTAACCTTATCCTAATGACCCTGTTCTGCATATCTGTCCCTGTGGACATTTCATCCTAGTTTGGATTAATTCAGTGGTCTGCAGCTGGTTAGTCTCAGGCCTGTAGAATAAAGTAGAAAAAACAAGAAAAAAAAAAAACATGTAGAAATTATCCAAATTAGACGGAAGACAGATGTGTAACTTGACATTGGACCGAGTCCTCATCTTCAAAAATCATTGTAAAAAATGCACAAAATGAAATCTGTCCTAGACTTTCTAGGTCAAAATACACATTAGAGTGATCATACAGACTAAAATGTGTTTTCTGTGTTGAATTAATTGCCGTCAAGAGAATGAAACCACCAACATTCAGCATTGTTTTGCCCGTTCAGCTCATATTACATTGATAAGTTTCCATATTATTGGGCTTATCCAGTTTATATATGGTATAATATTAAAGATCCCATTTTTCGTGTTTTTTTGAAGCTTTGATTGTGTTTACAGTGTGCAATATAACGTGTTCATGTTTCGCATGTAAAAAAACTGTATTTTTCACACAATTCACCTATCTGTATACCGCTGTTTTCACTGTCATAACAACGGGCTGATGACTTCCTTGTTCTATAAACCCCTTCCTTCAGAAATACGTAACGAGTTCTGATTGGGCCAGCGGTTCCTGTGTTCTGATTCGACACCAGCTTAGCACACGCTGCCCTCCTGGAAACGCGATTGGGCTAGTTTTGAGAAGCAAGTGGGCAGGATTTGTTTTGAAAACCTGGCAATCCTGGTCTTAACGCACGTGCTGGAGATGTACTTATAATCACAGGATTGCTTTTATTGATGAGATGTGCATGAAAATTGTGTTCGATTTTTTGCACAGCCCTACCATCTTGTTAACAAAGCTAAACAGCATTGCCCTTTGTGTAATAAGTTACAGAAACTGTTAAATGCACCAACTTAATAAAATACACTTACCGGTTGTGGTCCATAAACAACGCTTTCTCCAGACAAAGAGGGAACTGCTCCATCTTTCAAGAATAATCTTTGTGCGAATCCAGCATTAAACTGATTGAGATTTGAGGAAGCTGTCCTCAGCAAAATGTGCTGCATATAGTTTTACATGTGGATTATAATTTTCGGGAACCGAGTTAAACATAAATTGTAACCATTGATCTCTAAGTACAGCATCTCTGGGAAGCCCAAACAAAGGTGATTGGACTCCGAGATGAAAATAACAGCATTTCGACAACATGGTGACAAACACAAACGCAGCTCTTCCTCCTCCTCCGTCGGAGCGCAACAAAACCACACCCCCTTTTTATGTATTCATGTGGGCAGAGGTTAGTCAAAAAACTGTTTTAGTGACGTCATTACTTCAGGAACTAGAGGGATGTAGTCCAAACTGGTCGTTCATTGTAGGTGAATTCTGTTAAATAAATATTTCGCTTGGCATTGAACTTTTGAGCTTTATAATTTTACAGATATTATTTATACTCTAACAACAACATTACACACTAACTGAAGTTTGAAACATGGGATCAGAAAGAACGGAACCTTTAATAAATTAAAATTTTTGATTTTACAGAACGATACTTGATGTCCAGTGAAGCAAAACTATTTATAAACCACTGGACTAGTTGAATTTCTAATTGGCTTGGCTTTACTCTTGCTTACGATTTCAAATTAAATCTGCCAGCTAAAATGAATGGTTTGTTTCTGAATAGTTTTACTATGTGTTTGTGTATTGTATTCTTCTTCTTGAATGGTGGTATTGTGCTATATAAATGATATTTTCTCATTTAATATTTTCATCATTTGACCAAAGACTTTTCCAAAGGCCAGTGACCTCTAGGGTCAAATGGTTTCCATTTTTTGGTCAATTCAGTGTGTATTCGCCTTCTATTTTACTTTGTTTTCCTCTTCTCCTCTTTCATTTTTTGCATCCCTCTTTCCCTCACTCCTCCAGTTGTGGATGTGTGCCAGCTGCTCACAAATCATCCATTTGTTCATAGGGAGCAAGTGACATTTGAACATGTTTCCATAAGCTCATGCTATAGAAAATGAACCCAAATATGCGGAAGAGAGTGTTTGATGAGTGCAGATATGAACGAGAATATATAAAACTGGTCTAGTGTCGGTCTCCTGCCCGACCCTTGCATCTAGTCTTCTGGTTTTATAGTCAGTAGTAGATTTATGCAACTATAAAGTGATCCAGCTCACATGAACAGGAAAACAATCATGGGTAAAATCTGGCCAGGCTCTTCAGCTGACCTCAAACTGTGTTTTTATGTTTGTGTAGGTGCTGCTAAAGGAAGATGAAGATGATGCTAAAGTGTGTTCTGAACCAGAAGAGCACGTCTCAGCTGAAGAGGCTTTAATACAAGTCCGTATGGATGTTTAGAACACAAGCGTTTAGAAGAATACTTTCTTAAACACTAGCACTAAATCTCTGTTCTTAAACCTAGTGTTTACTTCCTGCATAGCCAGTTACCTTCCAAATAATTCCTAAGTGACTGATTTGGAACACTCTAATTAAGGATAAACTTAGTGCAACACACAAATAGAACTTTTCATGTTATCTAAACACTGGAGACTGTCCTCAGTTGATTGCAATAGAGTTTTGCGTTAGCATTTGCTAAGCTAACAACACAATGCTCAGTACTTGACACGATACTATGTAAAATTGTCCATTTTGAGTAAGATTGATAGATGCTTTTTATTATTGAATGAAATTGAAATGTATTTATTTAGCATCAACATTTAATTTATGAAATTCGTATGCTAGTGTGGTTGTTTTCACAAACTTTTGAAAATGTGTTTCATGCAAGGGTATTATGTTCACGTAAAGTGTTTTTAGTCGTTTTTGTGGATCTACGTGAACGGGGGTTGCTTTATCAACATTTATGATCATAAAAATATGAACATGAAATGTTCTGATAAGAGTTGTTAAAGGGGAAAATGCTGTCTATGTAAGTAGCTCACTAGATTTTGGAGCAGCTGGAAGGTTGACAACTTTAAGCAGATGCAAGAGTGTAATGCAATTTGACATGCTTTAATTTATGCAAAACTGCATTTTAACATTCTTTTATAATTATTATGCATGCAACTTGTATTAAATGTGTGCTCATTTTAACAGATACTACATGGAATTTTACTACAATGATACTACAATGGTATTTTTTAAATTTCATATCTTTAGAATTTCTGAATCAAAAATGCGATTAAACTGCTCACCATTTGACCAGTTACAACATGTATAAGTTATATATTTCGCTATAGATTTATATCGACTTTAACCTAAAATCTTGATATTGAACAAATAAATCCTTCAGGTCAATGTTATTTGAGAGTTGTAGCAGTGCATTTTTCAGCATAATCAGTATAAGATCATTATTAGCATATGAGTTATTAAAGGGAAACACTATACTCCATGTCCTTTAGAGTTCATACTTCTAAGATTGGAATTAAAAGAGAGGAGCGAGGAGGTCTAGTGTTTTTCCTAATTCCAGACAGTCAGGGACTTTTCATTTGAAGTCTAAACGGCTCATTTTGCTACTTGTGATGAACGCCTCGCTGTAAACACACTACAACGATGTTTCCAGCTCTTTACACAAGCTAGAATAGTTTTTATGAAACCATTATAAAACCATTTGTAAATATTCAGCAGTAAGTGAAAGACCAGATGATCGTTGTATTTTAACCTGTAAATTTTAAACATTGTACAGTATTCAGTTATTTTTTTGTTACAAATGCAACGTGCTGAATAACAGTTCAATATGTGTAATGTAGAAAATTTACGATATGTACAGTAACCGTAAACGTAGCAATTTTTAAGCTGTTACATTGGATTGATTTCTTCGAAACTGTAGCAATGTCAGCACACAAATGCAACTTTATTAAGAAACATCTTTTGATATTTGTCGAACAATGTTGTCTTGATGCCTTATTTTGATGTACACAAATAAAACTACAGTTCGAGTGACTTAAACTTAAGTTGTGATGTGCTTTACAAAGCTGCTTGTAATAAAAATCCAATCTATAATGACATTTCTAGCCAATGAAAATTACATTAATCATTTTTGGGAAGATTTGTGTTCTTTAATGTTTTTTTTTTTATGTACTAATTGTTTTATAAAAATGTATTAAACTTAATTTGAACCATAGAGTCAATGATTGGTGAATATGAGGTTAGAATTCTTTTTTTTTATATATATTTGTGTTTGTGTGAGTGTGTGTGTGTGTGTATGTACTCACATTTTTTTCTTTACCTTTAAGTAGGGTCATGTCTCGAGAGCTTTGTAAAAGTATATTTATAACCACAGCCAACAAAAGTCCTTTCTGACAAAAGGGGGTCTAAGGTTAGCAAACACAGGTAAGAACACCTGCAGGGTCTGATGACGGGTGAAACAGGTCACACTCAACCAGACATTATAGTGCAGTTAGAGTTGCTGCATTTCTCAGCTGTTTTGGATATAACATCGTCTTTATGGTTTGTTTAACTTCTTGCTAGAGTGCAGTAATCACCCACATTTTAAGTAGCCAAATGTTTTCCCAATTAGTTTTCTTTGTAGGCAATAGTACATTTTAAGTAATTATGTATTTAACAAATGCAGCTATGTTTTTCAAACAAAACCGTAACACTATTCTCAAGTCATTATGATGAATCCATAATGCTTATATACATGTATGTGACTCTGGAGCACAAAACCAGTCTAAAGTCGCTGGGGTATATTTTTAGCAATAACCAAAAATACGTTTGCATGGGTCCAAATTATTGATTTTTCTTTTATGCCAAAAATCATTAAGATATTAAGTAAACATGTTCCGTGTTCCATGAAGATTTTTAGTAAATTTCCTACCATAAATGTATCAACTTAATTTTTGATTATTATTATGCATTGGTAAGAACTTCATTTGGACAACTTTTAAAGATGATTTTCTCAGGATTTTTTTTTTTTTTTTCACTGTCAGATTCCAGATTTTTAAATAGTTGTATCTCAGCCAAATATTGACCCTAATAAACCATACATCAATGGAAAGCTAATTTATTCAGCTTTCAATATATGTACATATACATTTTTAAAAATTTATACTTAAAGTCTCACTCTCTCTCTCTCTCTCTCTCTCTCACACACACACACACACACACACACACACACACACACACATATATATATATATATATATATATATATATATATATATATAATCTCATCAATAGACATAGCAATTTCTAGGTCTATTAAGTCCCCTTACTAAGCAACTGCATGTCAACTAACTTACATTAGATTATTAGTAGACTGTTAGGTTAAGGTTAGTAAAGTCAATGTACTTGCAAAGATAATTATAGTCTGTACAGTAGCATGTCAGTTTATCATCAAAATAAAGTGTTAACAGATATTTAGCAGAAATACTAGACTAATAGTACTGTAATGACTGTGAGTTGACAATGCTTTATGTGGCTGCAAAGGTACTTATCAGCAGATGTCTAAAGGGTACCATCAAAATAATCAAACTGATAGGCCTATTACAAAAAACGTATTGTGATACAGTTCATTATTTTCCATAATGTAATTATAAAAATGTAACTTTCATATATTTTAGATTCATTGCACACCAACTGAAATATTTCAGGTCTTTTATTGTTTTAATACTGATGATTTTGGCATACAGCTCATGAAAACCCAAAATTCCTATCTCAAAAAATTAGCATATCATGAAAAGGTTCTCTAAACGAGCTATTAACCTAATCATCTGAATCAACTAATTAACTCTAAACACCTGCAAAAGATTCCTGAGGCTTTTAAAAACTCCCAGCCTGGTTCATTACTCAAAACTGCAATCATGGGTAAGACTGCCGACCTGACTGCTGTCCAGAAGGCCATCATTGACACCCTCAAGTGAGAGGCTAAGACACAGAAAGAAATTTCTGAACGAATAGGCTGTTCCCAGAGTGCTGTATCAAGGCACCTCAGTGGGGAGTCTGTGGGAAGGAAAAAGTGTGGCAAAAAACGCTGCACAACGAGAAGAGGTGACCGGACCCTGAGGAAGATTGTGGAGAAGGACCGATTCCAGACCTTGGGGGACCTGTGGAAGCAGTGGACTGAGTCTGGAGTAGAAACATCCAGAGCCACCGTGCACAGACGTGTGCAGGAAATGGGCTACAGGTGCCGCATTCCCCAGGTCAAGCCACTTTTGAACCAGAAACAGCGGCAGAAGCGCCTGACCTGGCTACAGAGAAGCAGCACTGGACTTTTGGACAAATTTTGCATGTCATTCGGAAATCAAGGTGTCAGGAGGAAGACTGGGGAGAAGGAAATGCCAAAATACCTGAAGTCCAGTGTCAAGTACCCACAGTCAGTGATGGTCTGGGGTGCCATGTCAGCTGCTGGTGTTGATCCACTGTGTTTTATCAAGGGCAGGGTCAATGCAGCTAGTTATCAGGAGATTTTGGAGCACTTCATGCTTCCATCTGCTGAAAAGCTTTATGGAGATGAAGTTTTCATTTTTCAGCACGATCTGGCACCTGCTCACAGTGCCAAAACCACTGGTAAATGGTTAACTGACCATGGTATTACTGAGGTCAATTGGCCTGCCAACTCTCCTGACCTGAACCCAATAGAGAATCTGTGGGATATTGTGAAGAGAAAGTTGAGAGACACAAGACCCAACACTCTGGATGAGCTCAAGGCCGCTATCGAAGCATCCTGGGCCTCCATAACACCTCAGCAGTGCCACAGGCTGATTGCCTCCATGCCACGCAGCATTGAAGCAGTCATTTCTGCAAAAGGATTCCCGACCAAGTATTGAGTGCATAACTGAACATACTTATTTGAAGGTTGACTTTTTTTTTGTATTAAAAACACTTTTCTTTTATTGGTCGGATGAAATATGCAAATTTTTTGAGACAGGCATTTTGGGTTTTCATGAGCTGTATGCCAAAATCATCAGTATTAAAACAATAAAAGACCTGAAATATTTCAGTTGGTGTGCAATGAATCTAAAATATATGAAAGTTTAATTTTTATCATTACATTATGGAAAATAATGAACTTTATCCCAATATGCAAATTTTTTGAGAAGGACCTGTAATATTTATAAATAAATAGTATGAAGATGAAGACCTCTTATATAAGTAATAAGACTACATAGCTTATCTATATTATCTATTAAACAGCCTGTGTAAATGTGTCTAAATGCCAGTTCAGATGCACTGCAAACACACATTTTGTTAATACTGATTTCATTTGGTGACAGCCATATAGTATATTTTTGAATTTGATTACATTTAAGAATTCAACACAAAATGTTTAATTAGGTTAAAAAAAGCCTTATAAATGTAAAAATGCACATGAAAGGTAAAACTAAATTTAAACTTATTCGTTGTTCCTGCAGAACTAACCACTACACAGAATTATAAAGAATATCAAAAGCTTTGGTAGTTAAAATACCTGCCAATATACCAGCAAAACATCACACTCGAGTTATGGTTATTGACAAAATTCCCAGAAAATATTGATACGTCATTTTTTTGTCATTATTGGACCCCCCCTTACCACATTATAAAGCCTGTTGGAGGTTTAAATGAATATTATGCACTTGTATTTTAGAGTACGAACCCTATAAGTGCAGATCTCAAACAATGGCAAGATATGAGACTTATAACACATTATAACTACATATAATCCATTAAAACTTAAGTGGATGCAATGAGTTTATTATGTGTTAGAAATCATCATATTCTTAAAGGCTATAACCACAAATAATCATTATAATGTATTAAAACTGTTGTTGTAGTTATTAATGTGAAGATACAGCATACTATAGATATGTTGTTGTTGTTGTTTATCATTATGCATTTATTGCAATGCCTTACGAATTCTTTTTTAATGTACCATAAATACATGCCTCATAGAGAGTGTTAAAAAAACAACAACAAACTTTTAGGGATTTATTGTTGAACTCATTTATCTTTCATAAACACCAGTAATATTAGGACATCAAAAGTAAGGATGCACATGATCAAATAATTTATAAAAATATTACAATTCAGTGTTTAAAAAAAAAAAAAACATTGACATTTTATATATTAATTACTAAATAATTATTAATGGTACAGTAACAATTATTTTAGCGCATTGATGTTGAATAAATATCTGCCGGAATTATATATATATATTTTTATACATCGCTAACAATAATTGTTTTCATTTTATAAATGACTTTATTTCTTAAACTGAAGCTTAATCAAAATTTAAATTCAGTACTTTTTAAAATAATAATATTATTATTATTACTAATATTTCAAAATAACTGTTGGCTTATCTTTTTGATGTTTTATGATATGATTGATATGTTTTGATATGTTTTATCTATCTAAATATTAAAATTACAAGCATATTTCATTGTTTAATCTGAGAGTTCATGGTAGTTTTGCATTATTACAAAAACTCCTTTACCCTTACTGTTGTGTTCTTAAAAAAAAAAAAAAAAGACAGCCTATTGTCAAAATTTATTAATACAAAAATGAGTTCCAAAAACAGTCAACAATTATATTAAAAAACAATTATATTAACAAAAATATATATTTGTAGATGACTATGGAAAAAAAAAAAACAGTAAAGTACTATGTTCAGATATAAATCATGTACTTAAAGTTCTGCTTATGGGTCTTTGTGATGGTTTTCAAAGTGTTTGTGTGAATATATCTGGGTCATGACCATCAGTCCAGTAGAATTATATTTTGAATGTGTGTGTGTGTGTGTGTGTTTGTCTTAGTGTGTGTTGGCTCCATTAGCCCAGTCTCCTGTGTCAAACAGATGTGACACAACATAATCACTGTATTGTCCATCAATCAGTTTAGCCGCATTGTTTCTGGCAAACCAGCAGTCTACTGTCTGCTTTCCAGAGTAGATTCGCCTGCTCTTCTTTATGACGGTGACAGTACGGTCCTTCACCTTCAGGGCAGGGCAGCTGGGTAGACTGATATTTTCCCCTAGTGTTTCCTGTGTGCTGTTTTTTCCGGCCATGCTGAAATTTCCAGGAAGCTGTGTCAGCCCAATGTCTTCATACAGGAACTGGCCTGTAAGTACAAAAATATATCCCTCATGTAATATGTAGAAATTGTGTTTGCTTTTCTAGATCTGTTCCAAAGCCTAGTGTAATGCCTACTTAAGTAGCTTTTTTTATGTTTCATGTGCATGTTTGTGGAAAAAACAAGGCCATAATGAGGAAATGTGGCCTATAAATAAACTTCATCCAGTACTGTAAAGTTTCAATAAAAAAGTTGAACCTTTTTTTACTTAAAATTAGGTGTACAGTGTTTTTATGGAAATAGCATTGCAATGTTAGCTTAGCAACAAGTCAGGTTTCAAAATAAATTTTCTCCCTGGGGGAACTAATGAACCACAGACCTGCTGTGAGCTACAATGTTGTTAATCAGTGATATATGCTTCTGTTGTTTGTGTTTTTTGCTTTCTTTTTTTTTTTTCCTTTTTTTTTTTTACAGTGGAATTCCTGGTGAAAAAACTACATTCTCCATGATTCTGTAAAGGAATCTCAACCTATCAGTGTAAGGATGGTTTTCCTGCTAAGACAGGACACAGAACTAAACACCCTGCAATAAAACAATACAACTCACTAATCTGGAGAATAGATCTCAAAGAAAGAGCAAAGGACACCACCTTGCCCAAACTTCACTCCTCTCTTATTTATGAGTGTCCCTCTCCCCCTCTACCAGACTCAAGTCACTGAAAGTTCACCAATTATGTCAGTATACTTGGGGGCAGCTGTAGCCTAATGTTTAGAGAGTTGGACTTGTACCCCAAAGGTTGCAGGTTCGAGTCTTAATTAATTTAAATGTTTGGTAAAATGGTCTCAATTTCACAGCAGTCACTTAAGCCCTCTTTCACACTACACCTCGGACCCGGAAAATTGCCGGAACATTGCCGGGTCGCCTTTCTCTGTGAACGCAAACACGCCCCGGTATTGATTCCGGGATTGATCCCGTGTTGGGGCTCTAGTAACATTGACGGGTTCAGTCCCGGAATGAGCGCTGTGTGAACAAAAGCCAGAACTAATGCTGTAAAGGGTGTTGATGTTGTGATGAAAGTATAACGTGCCTAGCGTTTTCGACTCGTACATTACACGTCACATTCTGATGTCACGTGTCGTTGCGGGACCTTTACGGGTTGTGTGTGAACGCACGCACATATTCCGGGTAATCGCTGACAGAGTGAAAGGGGCAAAATCTAGCAACCCGGGAACAATTGCCGGGACATATTACCAATGTATTTTCCAAACCGCAGTGTGAAAGGGGATTTATTTTAAGAGAGATTGAAAACTTTGAAGAATTCTGTCCTGCTGTTGAGATGAGTTTCTCTCACAAGGTCTCTGGTGATAATGTTCTCTTATCTTTTCTGTAACCTAAAAAAACTCCCCTATTCCAAAACCACCTTTAATTAAACTCCCCGCATGTAGATCACCTCTGCTTGTTTTCTCAAGTTCCCATAACATTCCAAGTAGATTTTAAACAATTGTGTACGTATGCGTACTGCTTACCTAGCAACCCATGTGTATCCTTGCTCAATCCTTTGCTGTTAGCGATGTAAAACCCCAGGTGATCCCGTTGATAGGGCGCTGGATTTTTGTATTTGTGGAATAAGATGACGAACTGGATAGTTCCTAGGATGGTCACTGTCAGGTTTGTGTTAGCTACAATGACCAAACCCAGGTTTGCGGTCTCGATGGAAATGCTAGAGCTGGATGGTAAGATCATCCGGTCCCGGTCGTCCAGTATGACCTTTTGTGGGGTCACCTCAATATAAGAGCGGTGTGGTTTATCGGCTACTATAGTTATGGTCTTGAAATACGTCCTCTGTTCTTTATGACTGCCGGCTGGGGCTGGAGCTCCGATCAGTGCACCGTTCACAGTCACGCCTAATGGTGACAAAAACATACATATAGTCACCATCAAGTTTTTCCAAATAGCTCTGAATACAAAGACATTTTGAAGATTGCTGGTGCCCAAACAGTTCACACTAGCCATTGACTAAAAAAAAAAATATTAATGGCTACCATCAACAATTACTTACCGACATTCTTCAGCAGAAAAAAGAAACAGATTTGGAACAACTTAAAGGTGCATAAATGATGACACATATTTTCATTTTTGGGTGAACTGTCCCTTTAAACTGGCCAAGAATCATCACTAATACAAAGCTCAATCAATAGCAAAGCAAAAAGTTAATACTTGTAAAATACTGTGTAAATACTAACTAAAAAGTGTATTTCAGTTTACCTGAGTGTTTATGATCAGTCACAAGTCGGAGAATGTGTCCTGGCTCCCCATTAATGTTGAAACATACAGTCAGTTTACTCTGGGGATCCTCCACCACAAAATGAGGGTCACCATCAGCTAAGACAGATCGGAAGATGACAGAAGATATCATTTAATCCGTTTTTACTTCAGTATGGATAATGTGTAGAACACTGTGTGAATATATTATATATTTATTTATTTATTTATTTTTTTGCATGGAAGTAAATCAAATTATGCAAGCTTGTTGGTTATGTGCAACCCAAAGTCCCCTGTGAATTTTCACATTTAGCAAGTGTAATGTGTTGTTGTCCTTGTGCAACATTTTATTTGAGATTACAAATCATGCCAACAGAAAAGTGGCTTTTCAAAGCTCTCGGATTCAGCTCAAATGGAGGCAATAGATGCATCTACTAGATTTCCTCCATTCAAAAGTTGAAAAAAAGACTACTTTTCCATGCACATCTTGCTTGTGCACATATACCGAATGCATTAATGTATTCTGATGTTTTGTGCATATGACAAAATTCCACTCTATACTTGTCCCATAATATTAATGGTTGCCAGGGTGTTGCTATGCAGTGTTTGTGGTGTTTTTTTTTTTATGAGGTTGCTAGCGCTGTTGCATACTGTTAAAAAGCCTACCTCCTTGTCTTGTTTTATTTGTTCATTTTGTTTCATGTTGTTTTGTTTGTTTTGTTAGCATTATTGACGGGTTTTTCTTTTTTTTTCCGCTTTTTATCTTTTACTATTATTTATCAATATCACTATATTTTCGGGTTTTGGGTCACTGCTTGTATTGATATTTTGGCAATATTGTGTGTGTTATGCAACCTGTTAGTTTTGCGTTTTGTTAACATTCGTGGCACCTTTTATTTTTATTTTTCACTTTTTTCTTTTACTTTTATTTATCAATATTACTATATTTTCTTTTTTTGTTTGTTTTGGGTCACTGCTTGTATTGTTTTTTTTTGTGTGTGTCTTATGTGTGTAGCAATCACGCCTTAAAAATATTTTGAAAAATAAACATGAAATTTATAAAGATGCACAATTTGAGGCCTAATTCATGTCCATGGCACAAAGAGTGAGGAATGAGTTATGCTCTGAAGATTAATACTTGGTGGTTTGTTAAAATCCTGCCCTTTTCCCATCAGTTCCCAAACACAGGCATGTGAATTAGAGCCCATACACAACTCTAATTAGCAATTAACTCTACTCCGATGAATTGGACTTTCAACTACACTCACTAACATTCACACTGAAATTCAAAGCAGACATAGAAAAATGGACAAATACCTGATGTTTTGGATAAGGTGACTGGCTTTTTGGTAAATTTGCTGCCGCCACCTGGAGATAAATGGAGAACAGTGAAATCGTCATGGATTGTTTGAGTCACCTTAATGTTTTCAAGACCGATTGTGTTATGACAATCATAATGATTCTGAATCTGTTCGAAAACAAATGTTTAACTTTCTGTCCAGTTTAAATAAACACACTTGTTGCCTTTGAGACTGCAGAAATTGACTTGGGAGGTTGATTTCTGTGCAGGCTCTGGGGTGTTTGACTGTTGTCGTCTTTCGATAGCTGATTGGATGACTCAGCAGGGGGCGGAGCCTCGGTGGCCTCTGCTTCTTTCTGTGTCTGTGCTAAAGATCCATTGGCCAACACTTGTGGTTTCTCCACTATCATTTGGGTGAGTGGCGTGAGGAAATTATATGTTAATGAAAGATTTGTTGCATGTTGCGTGTAGTTTTCCCATTCTGCGCTCATCTGGCTTCTGAGTCGTCCTTTTAGCCCGTCCTTAACACTCAGGTAACCCCACAGTCGTTCCACGTAACCGTTCACATTGGCACCCACCTCCGCTTCCGCCAACCGCCTTTCGGTTTCCTGCTCTCGCTCGTGTATGGACACATCTTTCTCCAGCACGATGCTACGCTCGCTATTGCTGGCGGTTACCTGAACATGCAACGAGTCTGGGCTATGGTTGGTCAGTTTTCCAGCTACAATGAGCTCAGAGCCGTTGAAGTAGTTTGTAAAAAGGTTCTGTGTGATGTATTCCACAGCATCTTCAGAGTACTCCACCCGGATGTCGGATAACAATGGAGTGCCAATTTCATCGTAGAAGCTATTGAGAGATAAAAGGGTAAGAGAGGAGAAAAGGAATAATAAGGCCACAATGCAACAGTTTTGCGCTGAGATTGTGGGTTAATAAGTCATGTATTCTTTACGTTAAATTTGTTGAACTTTTAGAGTGGGGCCCAAATGTTAAGCCTTGTGTAAAGATTTCAGTCTTTCAATGGTGTCTCATGTCACTTTTGACCTTTAACCTTGACTTTAAAGGTTTTTTTGTCCCATAATGCCACATATACTAACTTACTTGCCTCGTATTATTAATATTTGCCAGGGTGTTGCTTTGCAGTTGATATTCTAGTGCCTTGCTATATGATTTTTAGGGTTTTCTGCTAGGGTGTTGCTAGAGGGTTTTTAGGATGGTTTTTACAAGTCCAATTCAAAATAGCCTACTTCTTGGTTTTTTGTTTGGTTTGTTGTCAGTCTTGTGTTTACCTAATATCAAATTGCCCTAAGCTTTTTTCAGATTAGCAGCAAAATTTCATTTCATTTCCACATGCCAATGGTCAATTACTTGAGAAAACATACTGAACTGAACTTACCCTTTAATCAGTTCATAGACTCACAAACGTATGTCGTTAATGGTGAGCACATGTTCCTCACCCTTTGAGCATAACGCTGGCATCTGCATCCTCTGGGATTCTCCTCATGGTTCCACAGTTCTCCAGGGACATCCTCTCCAAAAGCCTGTAGTCCACGTCATCACCCATCCCGATAGTGAAGAGGCAGAACTTTTCCTGCACTGCTGTTTTGGTGTTGCCAATGATGACCGGGCTCTGAACCGCACCAACGGTGGGCCGCCCATCGGTCAAGAAGATTATGAGTGACACGCTGTTGTGATGGGACTCTTCTTTGCTGGAGAGATAGTCACTGAGTAAAGCCGAGCCTGCCTGAATGCCACCATTGATGTCAGTGCCTGAGAAGATTTTAAATGAAAGAGGAAATGAGTTCAACACAAATTTAAACTGTCACTATTTAATTACCCCCATGTCATTCCAAATCAGTCTACCAACAGTTCATAGTAACAACGTTTATCAAGCTCCAGAAAACGACAAAAACAAACAAACAAACAATTAAATATCATAAAACTAGACTTTTGCAGTCGACTCTATTTCTTTTTGTCCTATTAATTTATTCATGAATATGTAAAAAATGCAGTTCATACATTCTGTACAATGACTTTAATAAATTTATTTTATGATGAAAATGTTTTACTTTAGGAGCTTTATGTGTGGCTTCATTGAACAACTCCATGGGGAAAAAAATACTATATTATATATTTAACATACATATTTTAGATACTATCTATCTATTTATATGTATATAAAATATATAGATATATAATTTTGTATTATATACTATAATAGTATTTGTTTTTTGTTGTTTTCAATTTAATTTTCTTTTGTCATTTATATATATATATATATATATATATATATATATATATATATATATATATATATATATATATTTTTTTTTTTACATTTTTTACATTTAATTTCTTTTCATTACAGGTTTAGTTTTAGCAATTTTAGTACTTCAAATTCAAAGGCATTTATTTCAGTTAGTTGCCAGTATTTCGTATATCGTAATTTATTTGATTTAATATTAAATTCAGTTAAAAACAATACCGTTAGGTTATATCTTTTGAACTGTTGCTTTAAATTATTTACATTTGATTAAATGAGATGTTTCAAATGTGTAACAGATTGTGTTTGGGAGTGTGTAAGGTTTTATACCTCCAGTGGGTGAGATCATGTAGATGAATTTCTTGGCGTCACGTATATTGTTGGGTGTAACAGGCACAAGTTTGCCCGGCTGCCATACACGGATACGATTGGAAAAAGTGACAAAATTGAAGTGATCATTGGGCCGCAGCTCGCGCATGATCGTGAACAGAGCTTCTTTGGTCTGCATGAGAGATATAAAAAAAAGAAAACTATTGAACACTGTTATTTGCTGTGAGATGGGTGTGTATCTGTGTGTCCAGCTATGAGATCACAAGAACCAGCTGAAAAAAAAACTGGATCACAATATCATTCACTCCTTCACAGAGCAACACACTGTAACTCCGGAGACAGAAATGCTGTATTTTATTTTCAGTGTTATTTATTTGAGTGTGGAGAACTGATTGCTTCAATCTGCATCGATGACAGAGTATTTACCTGTCTGATTTTGGTTCCAACCATGGAAGCACTGGTATCGATCACAAATACAACATTCTTCGGCACGACAGGCAGGTCTTTGGGGGCAAAATAGTGTACAAAATGTCCATCTAGCACCTGAAAGAAAGCAGATACTTTTACAGCAATTGAATTGTTGTAAACTGTGCTGTGTGTGTGTGCATGTGCATGTGCACAAGAAAGCAATGAGCTCAGTGTGCTGGAAGATTTTGAAGTTTCAGTGACTTAAAAAAATTGAAAAAGCATAACAAAATGAAACGAAAAGGGAACAAAGTGAAATAACTAACATTTCATAAAGACAATTAATAACACAATAATGTATAATTATCAATATATGATATATATTTTCTATACATTTTTATATTATTTACTGCTTTAAAATTATTACTTAATTTCATTATATATATATATATATATATATATATATATATATATATATATATATATATATATTTTTTTTTATCTGTCACAATGTCCAAAAAATAATGTATAGAAATGTAAATGTATATTTATATGTCAATAAATGTTAATAATATACAATAAAATATATTATGTGTATGTGTACCTGAATATCGCCAATGCCAGTGCCAGTTTCTCTCTCTACATCATAATGCACCACAAATTCCCCCAGCATGCCGTTGGTTGCAATCTTGGCCTGCTGGGCAATGTTTGGAGTGAAGGTGATCTTGCAGAAGGTGTCGTTTTGTCTGACTACTGTGGAAACTGGTGGTCCTGCTTTACCTTGAGCGGGACAAGATGTAAACAAAATGCGATCATGCACCATTTCATGATTAACAACTTGAACTAACCTGTCAGAAAAGGTATTTTCATGTTGTTGCTGTTTTTAATTACTTGGTCTTTAAAACTAGAAAAAGTGGAAGAAATGTAACTGAAACTGGATTCATCTATCTTGCAGCTTTTGAGGCTAAATGTTGCAATATTTTCAAATATTTGAAACCATACCAGAGAGAGCAAATCTAAATACACACTCAAGAATCAAACTGGATACAGCTGGTTACCATCTGCTTTCACATTGCCTTTGGAAGATGGAGTTTTGCCATTTCGTAGGGGTAAGACTTCAAGGTAAGTGATGCGAGAGTGCTCCACTACAGTAACGCCCACGCTGAGTCTGCTGACCAATTGCATTGGCCGAACACTGGTCACATGCTCGTAATGGCCCAATCGTCTCTGCAGCAGCTCTTCATAGGTCAGGAGGAAGACAGCACGGTTGCGTCCAGGAATAGTGACCTCCATTCGAAACACCTCCATCTCACCCTCACTGACAAAGGAGAAGAGAAAACATTGCTTTGGAAATCTGAACTTCTTGCCAAAAGAATTTGTAACAAGATTTGCCAAACCACATTTCAATAAATGTGATCTTTGGGAGAAAATCTATCTCAGATTTCTCAGTGTCTTTCATACTTCTCGTTTGCTCACTTACAGTTTTGTTCAAAATAATAGCAGTACAATGTGACTAACCAGAATAATCAAGGTTTTTAGTATATTTTTTATTGCTACGTGGCAAACAAGTTACCAGTAGGTTCAGTAGATTGTCAGAAAACAAACAAGACCCAGCATTCATGATATGCACGCTCTTAAGGCTGTGCAATTGGGCAATTAGTTGAAAGGGGTGTGTTCAAAAAAATAGCAGTGTCTACCTTTGACTGTACAAACTCAAAACTATTTTGTACAAACATTTTTTTTTTCTGGGATTTAGCAATCCTGTGAATCACTCATTTAGTTGTATGACCACAGTTTTTTAAAACTGCTTGACATCTGTGTGGCATGGAGTCAACCAACTTGTGGCACCTCTCAGCTGTTATTCCACTCCATGATTCTTTAACAACATTCCACAATTAATTCACATTTCTTGGTTTTGCTTCAGAAACAGAATTTTTGATATCACCCCACAAGTTCTCAATTGGATTAAGGTCTGGAGATTGGGCTGGCCACTCCATAACATTAATTTTGTTGGTTTGGAACCAAGACTTTGCCCGTTTACTAGTGTGTTTTGGGTCATTGTCTTGTTGAAACAACCATTTCAAGGGCATGTCCTCTTCAGCATAGGGCAACATGACCTCTTCAAGTATTTTAACATATGCAAACTGATCCATGATCCCTGGTATGCGATAAATAGGCCCAACACCATAGTAGGAGAAACATGCCCATATCATGATGCTTGCACCTCCATGCTTCACTGTCTTCACTGTGTACTGTGGCTTGAATTCAGAGTTTGGGGGTAGTCTCACAAACTGCCTGTGGCCCTTGGACCCAAAAAGAACAATTTTACTCTCATCAGTCCACAAAATGTTCCTCCATTTCTCTTTAGGCCAGTTGATGTGTTCTTTGGCAAATTGTAACCTCTTCTGCACATGCCTTTTTTTTAACAGAGGGACTTTGCGGGGATTCTTGAAAATAGATTAGCTTCACACAGACGTCTTCTAACTGTCACAGTACTTACAGGTAACTCCAGACTGTCTTTGATCATCCTGGAGGTGATCATTGGCTGAGCCTTTGCCATTCTGGTTATTCTTCTATCCATTTTGATGGTTGTCTTCCGTTTTCTTCCACGTCTCTCTGGTTTTGCTCTCCATTTTAAGGCATTGGAGATCATTTTAGCTGAACAGCCTATCATTTTTTGCACCTCTTTATAGGTTTTCCCCTCTCTAATCAACTTTTTAATCAAAATACGCTGTTCTTCTGAACAATGTCTTGAACGACCCATTTTCCTCAGCTTTCAAATGCATGTTCAACAAGTGTTGGCTTCATCCTTAAATAGGGGCCACCTGATTCACACCGGTTTCTTCACGAAATTGATGACCTCAGTGATTGAATGCCACACTGCTATTTTTTTGAACACACCCCTTTCAACTAATTCAACTAATTGCCCAATTGCACAGCCTTAAGAGCGTGCATATAATGAATGCTGGGTCTCATTTGTTTTCTGAGAATCTACTGAACCTACTGGTAACTTGTTTGCCACGTAGCAATAAAAAATATACGAAAAACCTTGATTATTCTGGTTAGTCACATTGTACTGCTATTATTTTGAACAATACTGTACAAGCAAATTAAATGCACATGTAATCATTTGAAAAACAAAAGGCTCAAAAAATTGCATCGCTTTTTGTATATATTGAACAGTTAATAATGCAATGAAAGTACACGTTGAATTCTCAGGCTTGCCACAAGGGTTGATAGTGAGCATAAGTATATGGTCTTTTTCTACCGTCACTTTTCTCTTTTTAGTACAACTGATGTCATATCAGAACCACAGTTTGGAGACAATCTTGCTGTGCAGGTTATTTAAAGTTAGTTAAACTGCGGAAATGATTATAACTAGCTACTAAATAATGACACATGCAATTTAATGGCACAAACATTTGAGGGTAACTCGCAATCTTCACCTCTGCTCTGGTGTGTTCTTGTTCTTCTTGCCACTGTTTTCTCCACCTCCCTTCTTCATCTTCTTTTCTTTGGCCTTCACCTGGCTGGGAAATACTCGTCCGCCCACAATCCTTTGCCACAATACCAAAAGCATGAAATTTTGTTTATTGCAATGGTAACAGCAAAATGTTGCCAGAAGTGGTATATAAATATGTATCGTGGATAATGACAGTCTAAACTCTCTCAGGGCCTTCAATAACCTCTCTCAAGATATAAACACGGTATTGGATTCACTGACCAACTTATAACAAGCCAATCGCAAGTGCAAAATGTAGCATATTATAAACCTCGTAGATATCCTGGGTCATTCTCAGGAAATTGAGATTTTTATTTATAACAAACCATTATACTTTCTTGACCCGCAGGAGGCATTTCTATTCCTCAAAAATAAAATAAAAATAATTTCAGACTTACATGGTAAAGTTAGAGATGTATGCAGCGGTGGGGATGTGGAATTGAAAGACCCCCTGAGTAGCAGCCGAGTGTCTGTTGAGCATGCTACACGACACCGCAGTGAAGGCATAGCGGGAAATGATGGTGGTCTGGACCGACAGCTCTTGAATGTGAGGTTTAATTTCCTGGAGCAAGTTATGACCATAATTAATATTACATTAATATTTTTGAATAGTAGTTCTGAAAACATGTGTGATGTAGCCATTTGGTTTGCCTAAAGGTCTGGGAGGACTTGTGTCAAGTCCTTACATAAATGCGCCATTTAATTTCTGCGTAAATATCAAATATTGTTGATACAGTTAAACTGCAGTAAACTTTGATCCAGAAAACAATGGAGCTTGTTTTCACACTATATGGGGTAAGTTTTCTAAATCTAACCTTTAACTGAACAACTAAGCCTTTTCAACCTTAAACTGACTCTGAATAATGATATTGTCTTCTGCAGTATAGCTGCTTATAGCTGAATTGAACTGTACTGAACCAACAGTGAACTGACTTGAGCTGAATGATAAAACTATTGTCTTTTTCAGAGCTTACAGAAGAATTTGCAGTTTGTTTAATATTTCATTTCACAAAAAAAAAAAAAAAAAACAGAAAAAAAACCAGAGGGAAGTCATGGCCTAGTGGTCAGAGAGTAAAAAAAAACACATTTTGCAAGTTAAGTCTGAACTCCTAATCCTAAGGTTGTGGGTTCGAGTCTCGGGCCGGCAATACCACGACTGAGGTGGCCTTGAGCAAGGCACCGAACCCCCAACTGCTCCCCGGGCACCACAGCATAAATGATGCCCACTGCTCCGGGTGTGTGTTCATGTGTGTGTGTTCACTGCTGTGTGTGTGTGCACTTTAGATGGGTTAAATGCAGAGCACGAATTCTGAGTATGGGTCACCATACTTGACTGTATGTCACTTCACTGTCGTTTGATTTGTTGATTCTTTTGTTTTCCTGTTTATTTCTGTAAAGCTGCTTTGAAACAATATGAATTGTATAAGGTGTTGTAGAAACAAATGTGACAACATTTAAACATTAAAACAATCATGAAAAATGGTGCAGATTTATAACCTACTTTGGTTTATAGAGGAAGACAAATATGGGAATATAATATCTTAAGTTAAGACACTTAGGGCAATTTTTTTTTTTTTTTTTTTGCTTCGTTAAAATCAATGGATACTTCCCCAATATTTAAAACAAATAGTAATGATTATTTTACAGTCACCAAAACTGAGAAAGTGCAGGTGTCGCGCGCCTTTACCTTAGTTAGAAGCGTTTTCACCTGCCGCGCGATTCTGCGAGGAGCCTGAAGACAAACACAAGACTCGTGAGATCCTAGATATGACTATTCAGGATGACATTTTCATATGCGAAAGGCAAGAAAAATCCTACAGCATTTGGATCTATGTCAGCGAACGCGTATTCATCAAAGTCCACATCCTCTGACAATTCGGTATCCTCACTTTGGCACTGAAAAACCGCACACAAATACAAGACAAGGACTGTGAGCAGCATCTTAAGATGTGACATCGCCTGTCCCGCACTGGCTGCTCTGCTCTCTGCAGTAGGTCGAGGGTGGGCTACTTCAGTGGTCCTGTGTGAAAAGGGCGGTTATTGCGTCCCACCCATCCGAAGACACCAGTCAAGTGTTTTGGAGGGAGCTCCAGTGTTTGTGGTAGTGTCTAAACGCTAAACAGGAGATTGGCGCTTCTTCTGACGAAGTAGCCTACTTTGCGCAAATGTCATAGTTGGGTGCTTGAGCTTAGTTTAGAAGAACTGGCATGTCTTTATTGGATAATTTCCATAATCAATAGGAAATGGTGTAAATTATTGTCATGCTAAATTCGAAAAAACAAACAAACAAACAAACGCTGTAAAGAGTTCACGTTGTTTTGAAGATTTAGGGTTGAGTAGGTTTTAGTAGCCTAACTCAAAATATTATAGCCTGCGCATTTGAATTAATGGTTATTTCATACTTGCAGATCACGATAATAGAAACGTTTTTAAATTTGGTTTAAATTTGCTTTCCATGAAAGGTTCTGCGTGGAACCCCAAAATGGTTATTTAATTCCATCTCTGGGATAAATTGTATGTATGTATATATATATATATATATGTGTGTATGTATATATATATATATATATATATATATATACAAACTTTATTTTTAAGAATGCAAAATGATGATATTATTACATATGGATTAATCCATTGCATTTTAGACCTGTTAGTAGTGGTTGCTCCACAACAACCTGGTCCCATACCGTGATTTATTTGCTGTCTTTGCTGCCATCTACAGGATTGACTGGATTCATTGGTCGTGAAGGGAGATGTAGGATCCTGTCAGACTGGATTTCAGCACATCTGAGGTTATTTAACTGACGTTAGCTCTGGTGAACCTGTGTGTTCTGTCAGCTGTGTTTTTTAAACACAATTCACCGATTACTTTATTTACGTTAAGTGAAAGTAGGAGTGAATTTCTTGCGCAGCATGCTCAAAAAGTAGTAATATATATAGAGACTGAAAAACTATGCTGTCTCAATGACATTCAGTGATCTCAGCCTTATTTTGACTATATTGAGGGGTTTCTAGATAACATTTACCAAGACCATTGATTAACAAACATATTAAGCTATCAACTCTCCAAATATATTGGATACAATTAAAATGATTAGGGCATATCGAATATAGGTGGCTAATGAAGAAGGAGAAAAGATTGGGGATCGCCCATATTGAACGGTCATCAAGACATATGACATAATATAAAAATAGAAGCAAATTTTGTATTTCAATAAAGCATTTTACCATTACCATTACTAAACATTAATGAGTTTTAGCAGCTATGTCTGATATGTCACAAAATAACATCAGCTCTCTTCTGAAGTTTTTTACAGTATGTCGGGTCTTTCCTAATTTTTGACATTTAGAGAGGCTCTTAAAACATTCCTGGTTTACCACACAGACTTGATGACATTCATTTCTTGTTTTCTAGAACTGACCCCCATGAAAATGCTTGTTAGTTTTTCATATTTTTTTGCTCCCTGGTCCAAACAGTGGCCAATATCCACAATATTAATACATATCCCATACTTCCAGTAGATTGTAAATAATCAGGGAATATGAATAATAAAACACTGTTGTCTTTATTTTGAACAGTATATTGTGGTTTATCATTAAAAAAAAAACCTTGTCTTTCTTTGAAATAAATTCTTCTTATTTATAATTTTCATTTATAAGGTGTTTAAATTCTAAATGGGGTAACTTTATGTCACATGGCCATACAAATGCATAAATGTAGTGTAGAAATGCATTGTAAAAGAAAAGAAAAAACCTGTAAAAATAGGACATAATGTACTATATTAAAATTAAGGAATTTTCTACATTATTATTATTTTTTTTACAGGTGTTGTTTGTGCAGTGTATAGGAACCTAAGATAAGATACAGCCTTATTTAAAATGATAGAAATCTCAGAATAAAAGAGAATATACTTGTTCTCCGAACAACACAGATATGTCCTCAGTTTCTGATGATTGGGAAATATTCTGAGTAATAATAACAAACTAACCACTGCACTGACTATGGCTATGATAAATGTTTTGTATTATGCATTTATGCAGTCACTCTCACTAAAATATCTATCATCATAAAATAAAAAAAAAAACAAAGTAAGAAAATGAAACCTAAGACTACTCATTTATTTAGATTTGATTCGATAGATTTTAATATGTACATATTCATACTCATACACAATGGTTTTTCTTTTATTAACACATATACTACAACTTTTTTTTGCGCAGTATAATACAATCTGGAAGAGAAAATATGCATAATTGATAATGAAAATAATGCCATTGTCCAAAATTAAAAATAATGTTCTGACAACATGTGAAACAAAGAGTGTGAAACGTCCCAGTCCTTTCCAGGACTTGTGTTTGTTCATCTGCTGGTCAGGTTTCAAAGGTTCCTGTCTGTTTTTTTGGTTATGTGGGGCACAACAAATATTGACGAGGCTCAGAGGTCTCGGAGACGGCAGAGGCTGATCATTTAGCCTCAGTCAGTGTGCGCTTGTGTGTGGGCTGCTGGCCATTTTGTGCTTTCTTGATAGGACTTTACTCTTGTTCCATGAAGACTCCAGTTCTTCTGTGTGTCCTGCTCTTTGTGCAGAGCTGGGCTTTCGAGTTTATCATCGATGGCGAGTGGGAAAGTGAAACAGTAAGATTGAAATAGAAAAGTGAGACAAAAAGAGGCAAATTTATGTGCATGCATGTTGATGTCGGTACACTGAATGATCTGTAAACTGAAATCTGTATTGTGTTTGTGTGTGTGTTATTTTGTTAGTCAGGTCCTTTGGATCAGTACCACCATTCTGGGAGATACAGGGTAAGCATTCATATTCAACTTGAAATGAAATTAAACGTGGCAGGAGAAAGATTTTGAACAGAAATGTACTGAAATTATACAGCAAAATACTTTTTATAAGAATAAAAATAATTGATGTAGTTTATTTTTTATTTCCCAAGATGTTGAAGCAGTTTTGAAATGTTTTAATGTGATGATAGTGTCACTGAGGCCTTCATTGATTACCATTGATCAAAGAGTCAAGTGTAAGTCCAGCAGTCCATGCGGCTGTGTCAGATGTTACTTACTCAGTTTAATGTTTAAGTCTGTGTTCCTGTGGCTCAGTGGTAGAGCATTGCGTTAACAGCGCTAGAGGTCATGGGTTCAAGTCTCAGGAAACACACATGGATAATAAATAAATAAATATAGCCTGGATGCACTGTAAGTTGCTTTGGATAAAAGTGTCTGCTAAATGCATATAAATGAATACATTTTATATATTTACATTTTGTTTTAAAATTATATAATTTGTTTTGTAATATATATATATATATATATACATATATATATATATATATATATACATATATATATATATACATATATATATATATATACATATATATATATATATATATATATATATACATATATATATATATATATATATATATATATATATATATATATATATATATATATACATATATATATATATACATATATATATATATATATATATATACATATATATATATATATATATATATTTATTATTTTTTTTTTTTTATTATTATATAAATTATATACAAATTTACAACAATTGCAAGCATTATAGAAAATAAATGTACACTTAAATGGCTCATAACGTATGCAATTTAATTTGACTTCCTGATGCAGACAATTAATATTCCTTTTAATTAGATTTTTTTTTACTATTAAAGTTCTTGGAAATGTATATTTCAGACGTATTTTTTTTTTCTTTCTTTCTTTCTTTTTTTTTTTTGAACTGTAAACATATCTGTTAACTTTTCAGTTCTGTGAACATATCATATTTTGAATTTGATTTAGTATATATATATTTTTTTATATTATTTAAATTATAATTTTCCCCCTCTTTTTGTGTGTGTAGAGAAATGTTTTGTCCAGTGAAGAAGAAGAGGATTTGGAGGTATTCGTGCTCTTTTTGTTCCATTTGAATCTTATCTAATAATCGATTGGCTTGTTTAAAGACACTCCGGTTATTGACGTCCCCCTGCTACTGTTCAGCTTCTACTAGAGACATTTCCCCCCTGCTTAGATTTGGTTCCCAAATTTCTATATCTATTGTCCTGTCAAAAAAAAAAAAAAAAACACACCAAATTGGTAGTTTTGATAGACTACTTTCACACAAGCCAAGAAGTTTCACTAAATATAGCATTTAAAACTAGAAATGGACATTTTCTCAGGACAACCCTTATGTCTGGTAGTACTAAGGTAAACATATGGTTAATGTTAGTTAATCTAGTTAATGTTTCTAATGTTAATAGTTTGATTTATGTATTATGTTTTGTTTGTGTCTGCATTCAGGCAATTCAGGGCAATGACATCACAGTAAAGAGCTATAAGATGGAGAGCAGAATCACGTCGCGGTTCGCTCACACCACAGTCAAGAGCTCCGTGGTCAACTCAGGCCCCAGCGCCCAGAGCATCGGCTTCAACGTGCAGATCCCCAAACGGGCCTTCATTAACAACTTCACCATGTGAGAGCCTTAACAATCACAAATACACACACAACACACATCAGCTTGCTGTATGACCAGTGGCTGCGTTTCAGGAATGTCAATGGGATCACATTCGTCGGCTCAGTGAAGGAGAAGACAGTGGCACGGAACCTTTACGCTCAAGCAAGAGCTCGGGGGAAAGCAGCCGGCATCGTCAGGTACTGTACAGAACATCCAGCCATCAACTTAAACTGCAATGTCCTATATATATTTAAATGTACAAATATAAGTCCAGGATTTATTGTTTTGGTTTTATATTTCTATTTCTATAAATATATATATATATTTATTTATTTATAAACAGTCTATATTGAAATTATTTAACAATATATATTTTAATTTACTTTTATATATGTGGGATGATGTATAAATTAATATTATTATTATTTTTATTTTAAAAAATGTATATAAATAAATATAAAGTGTTTATTTAATGTTGCATAATTGGTAATTTTTCATTATTTCTAAGCAATTTTTTGCATGCAAAATAAGTACAGGGGAATTAGCAAAATTCAGTTTGAAGTGATTTATGGCATAGCATGATCTGTAACTTTATTTCAACTCTATATTTTGATTTATGTTTACTGTATATATTCTGTATGAATACATACTGTATATTTAAATGTAAAACCATATATTTGTAGATATGCATTTGTATGTCAAGTACTGTTATTACATAGTGTGTTTAAATCTAGAATTAAATACTTAGATATGCATGCAAATATACAGTTTATTTATAGCTGCTGGATTCATATATTACCCTTTTTTTATCAAATATATTTTCTGGGGAAAAAAGTGTCTACTGCTTATCATGGCTGCATTTATTTGATCAGGAATATAATAAAAACTGTAAAATTGTGAAATATTTTTGCAATTTAAATAACATGTTTCTATTTTAATATACTTTAAAGTATAATTTATTCCTGTGATGCAAAGCTGAATTTTCAGCATCATTACTCCAGTCTTCAGTGTCACTTGATATATATATATATATATATATAAAATTAAATTTATGCATTTAGCAGACGCTTTTATCCAAAGCGACTTACAGTGCATTCAGGCTATCATTTTTTACATATCATGTGTTCCCGGGGAATCGAACCCCCAACCTATATATATGTATACTAGAAAGTAAGCTTAAAGACTTACATTGTTACAGAAGATTTATCTGTTTGAAATGCTGTTCTTTTTTTAGCTTTTTTTTTAATCAAAGACTCCTTTGAATCTCAGGACTAACTCTCAAGCAATGGAGACCTTTAGGACGGAGGTGCATGTTCCTCCAGGCAGCAAAGTGGAGTTTGAGCTGCACTATCAGGAAATGATGCAGAGGAAACTGGGTGTCTACGAGCACACACTACACTTACAACCTGGACGCTTGGTTCCACTGCTGCAGGTCAGGTCCACACACAGTACACAAATATACAGAAGTTGTGTCACAAACCCTATGATGTGACCTCTAGTATGATGTTAATGTATTTTTTGGATGGTTGTATCTCTTCAGGTTGATGTGTATATATTTGAGGCCAAAGGTATCAGTTTTGTCACAGCCTCTAACACACTGGGAAAGCAATTGTCAGAGTTGACCAAAATCAGCCACACGAAAAACAAAGCCCACATTGTGTTCAAACCAACGGTGCAGCAGCAGCGCAAGTGTGACAACTGCACTGAAAGCTCAGTGGATGGCGTGTTTACTGTGAAGTATGATGTGGAGAGAGAGAGCAATGCTGGAGAACTTCAGGTGTGGATATACAGGCACTTTTATAGCTAATGGTTGACGTACAATAAATCAAAATCAGGTGCGAGTCCACCAGTCTCTGCGGTTGTGTTATTTAAGTATCATATATACCAGATCATACATACCAAATTAATTGAATTAATTAATTTTATTCAATAACCATTCTTGACAGTACTGTAGAACGTTCCTGGTAACCAAACATGAGCACATACCTAATGCACACTCTGCACAATACACTCTATTGCTTGCTTTGTAAAAAAAATTAGTATGTGCAACATTACATAGAATGCTTTAACTCATCACCTGTGATTGCTGATGCACTGTATTTTCTATCTCTCAGGTGTCTGACGGTCATTTTGTTCAGTTCTTTGCTCCATCTGATCTATCTCCTCTGTCCAAAAACATTGTTTTTGTCATCGATGTGAGTGGAAGCATGTGGGGGCTGAAAATGAAACAGGTATGGATGTGTTTAGTCAAAATATCCTGCAGCTATCAGGAGATACATCCTGTCAGCACATGGCATTTTCAGTTGAATTGTTGCCAGCATGTAGTCAAGTAAATTATAGGGCACTAATCATTTAAATTGGTCATGAAATCAAATTAGACTCCATCAGGTCTTATTATAATCTGTTAATCAAGGATTTTGATTCCTTTTGTTAATAACTTTTTTGAGTTGCAGATTAGAAATGATAAAAATTGCTAAATTAATGTGCTGTCTTAATCAAGAAAACCTTAATATATGTGCATTTGAAGCACAAAACCAGTCTTAAGTCGCTAGGGTATATTTTTAGCAATAGCCAAAAAACAAAACAAAAAACACTGTATGGGTCAAAATTATCATTTTTTCTTTTATGCCAAATTTAATTAGGATATTAAGTAAAGATCATGTTCCATGAAGATATTTAGTTAATTTCCTACAGTAAATATATCAAAACGTAATTTTTGATTAGTATTATCCATTGCTAAGAACTTCATTTGGACAATTTCAAAGTTGATTTTCTCAGTGTTTTTATTTTTTTGCAACCTCAGATTCCAGATTTTCAAATCCTTGTATCTCAGCCAAATATTGTCTGATCCTAAGAAACCATACATCAATGGAAAGTTTTATTTTTTCAGCTTTCGGGTAATGTCCAAATCTCGAAATTGACACTTAAGACTGGTTTTGTGATCCAGGGTCACATATTTTAAATTGCATGTCACACAGCTTAACTGGCTGATTTAACATTTCCCTTTCTTTGTGCTTTTAGATAGCATTTCGTTAGCAAGCTAACAGCTTAGCCTATTAGCTTAACATTATTCCAATTAGTTTCAAAATTGTATTACTTTATTATCATGATAACACGCTACACCAATATTTTGACCAGTGAATGCTATTATCAGTGAATATTCGCTTTAACGAGCTAACTAACAGCTTTTTTGGTTATTTTTTGTTTTGTAGACAGTGGAGGCAATGAAGGCTATTCTGGATGATCTGTCGATGGATGACTACTTCAGCATCATAGATTTCAATCACAATGTCCGTTGCTGGAATGAAGATCTGGTCCAAGCTTCCTCCATCCAAGTGAACGAAGCTAAAAATTACGTCGAGAGCATCAAGCCCAACGGAGGTGAGAGACATTTTACCTTGAATTTCTTGCATGACATTTTTTGAGTCACTAAGTTGACTTTATTTTTTTTTTGAAAAGGGACACTATTGTTTGTCACTGACCCTGTATGTAACCCCAGGCACCAACATCAACGAGGCTTTACTGAGAGCAGTGCAGATGCTGATGAGAGCTTCCAATCAGGGATTGATCAACCCTCGTTCTGTGTCTATGATCATTCTGGTGTCTGATGGAGACCCAACAGTGGGTAAGATTTGACACAGACCATTGCTGTATACCCACCATCATGTCCTGAAGTTTCCTCTAGTCCTCTTTCTCTTTTCGTGTCTCATTTAGGAGAAATAAAGCTGAGCACTATTCAGAAAAACGTGAAACGCGTGATGAGGGAGGAGTTTTCTCTATACTCTCTTGGTATTGGTTTTGACGTAGACTTCGACTTCCTGGAGCGAATTGCCATGGAGAACAGAGGCATCGCCCAGAGGATTCATGCTAACCATGATGCCGCAGAACAGTTAAAGGTTTAATACACAGTCACAATGAATCTTATCTCTTCCATGTTAATCTTGTTTTTTTTTTTCCAAACCATGACAAGTGTCGAGACTTTTTAGATGATCACCTGTTTTTTATTTCTATCTTTTTTGATGTTTCAGATTTGCTAATAACTCTTTTCCTGAAATTCCTGCTCATCCTTAACCATCATTATAATTGTCTGTTATTAAGAAATTTCATACAGTATTTTATATATATATATATATGTGTGTGTGTGTGTGTGTGAAGATAAATTTATACAGTGTTACAAAAACCTCCTTACTTACATACAGACCGATTTTATTGCTCACAATATGTCAACAATTGTGTCATTTGAGTCTATTGCTACTTTTTCAGAATCAAATGAGAAACATCTGAGATTTACTGGATGGGAATGAAACAAACCTCCACAAAACTTTTTAAAGACTCTATTTGCGATCTTTCTTTTCTTCTCTCTCCAGACGTTCTACAGTCAGGTCTCGTCTCCTCTCCTGAGAACCATCAGCATTCATTTTTCCGAGAACGCTGTGAATAACGTGACTCAGAATCGTTTTGACAAGTTCTTCCAAGGTTCTGAGCTGATAGTGGCTGGAAAACTCCAACAGTCAGACTACACAACGCTGCAAAGCCTCACCACCGCTTCCGCTGTGAGCCCCAGTGTCACCTTTGTCTCCATTCAGATTTTCTAAATTCACTTTTCATGCCTAATTGTTTTGCTTCTCTAGGCAAACATGGACCTGAGCATTCAGACAGAAGCGGATATTCTCGGGTTGGACTCTGTGCTCAGCACGCATCAGCATTCCTTCATTGGCTTTGCTCGGCAGATGTGGGCGTACATTACTGTCAATCAGCTATTGGCCGAACGGTGAGCGAAAAACCAACCCTGTATTCACTTCAAGAGCAGTTTCACTAGACTTTTGAGGCCACCTGCATGCAAAATCCATAATAACCGATCAAATAAACATTTAGAAGATTCATTTTGGATGAAGATGCATTTAAAATGTCCTTCCCCACCAGAATCAAAACCATTCAAAACTGGAAAATGGACCAAAATTTGACATAGAAAACTGGAAACTGGACCAAAATTTGACATTGAAATTGTACTTTTTCGCTCCGAAGCAATTTCTAAGTCAATGAAGAAACTGAATATGAATCTGTATTGATCTGAAACTGCTATAGCAGCTGTTAAATGCATGGACATTATTTGCCATTATATTAATATTATATAATTTTATTATTAGCCCTTCCCTGTTCATATCCACATTTACGTGTTCCATACAAGATTTTGCAGATTTAGTTCACAAACGGATGATTTTTCCATTAATCGTACTCAACCACTTTGGCTCTGTGGATTTCCTCTCTTACAGCTCTCTAGCTTCTACTGCGATGAAGAAGCGTGGGATCACCCAGAAGATCATGGCCCTGGCTGTGGAGCATCAGTTTGTGACCCCTTTCACCGCCATGCTGGTGGAGGGTCAAGACCAGGGCAGGGCAGAGCGACTGATCGCAGACTCACCCAGAGACTCCAAACATGGCTGCTGCTCAGGTGCCAAATCCAAACAGTTTCTCTTGAAATCTAATATATCAGCATCGCAAAGGCCTCATTAAAGAGACAGTTCACCCAGAAATGAAAATGTACCCAGCCTCCACTTTTTCCAAATCATTTATGAGTTTCTTTCTTCTTTTGAACACAAAAGAAGATATTCTGAAGACCAAAGAGCTGACGGTAGCCATTGACTTCCATAGTAGTTTTTTCCATACTATAGAAGTCAACCATACCATAACATACCATAAACTGTTTTGGTGTGTAAATGCTGGCAGAATTTTCATTTTTAGGTGAACTATCTCTTTAAACAAAATATGGAAAGTGATTTTTGTTATAGCTATCTATTTATCATTATTATTATAGGGGTTTTAATGATTTTCTTTGTTGTGTTTTTAGCAACTGCTCCCTTATCTGGACGACAGACGGTGCATCAGTTAGTCTATTCAAAACCTCCCTGGATTCAAGCTACAAAAGCTCCAACTGAAGAAGTATCTGGAAAGGTTGAAGAAGCCGTTCTAAACTTTGGTAATGCAGCACAATCAAATAATAGTCTGAAAGCAGTTCATATGGAACACTCAAAATAACATTTCTTTTCGAGGGGGATGGGTTTCACAGTTAGTTTAACAACTGATGTGAGCCACAAAGAGATCTGAAATCACTTTCAAATTCAGAATCAGTGTGAAAGCCATGAGATTTGGTTTCTTGGTTCTTAAACAAGACAACAGGCGAAAAGTTTTTTTTTTTCTTTTTTTTTTTTTTCTTGCACTGGTCAGTTTTAAAATTCTTGGATTTGGGTTTAGATTTTTATAATCTGTTTTTTAAACTAATAACTAATAACGCTTCCAGAATACAGTTTTACGCTTTATTTTATCTCTCACATCCTTTTGATTTTAATGTAGTGGACAATGACCCCCACTTCATCATTCACTTACCTAAAAGTAAGATGGACATCTGCTTCAACGTTGACTCTAAACCCGGACACATCCTCAACCTGATTTCAGATCCTGGAACAGGTAACTCAAAGTCTTCCATCACCTGATAAACTGAGGTCCTTTATTTATTTCGTATTCCTTATGTCTGTTTTTGTTTTTTCTGTCCAGGAGTCACAATCAACGGTCAGTTGGTTGGGTCTAAGAAGATGAAGAACAACAAAATAGACACATATTTCGGCACCATTTCCATATACTCTAAAACACACGGTGTGCAGGCTATAGTAGGAACCAACAGAATCGACCTGATGGAGGGCAGGAACAATCATTCCTTCTCTTGGAGAGCCACAGCTGAGCTGGTGCTGAACAGGTATAAAAAAACAAATGCTCTTTAGCAAACACTACAAATATGGGAAGCAGTGACTGTGCCCTAGTACATTTAATTACTCTATAATAAACGTGAACTGCAGATTTTAGGAACAAAACTAGTTTTGTTAAGTGAAGGTTATTCTGGACATCTTTTTTTTTAAAGGGACAAGAATATTTATAACACATTCAACTTTCATTATATGATATATTTCCCAAATTAAATACAAAATTAAATAAATATTTCATTTAATTGTATCATATAATATTATTGGCTATTATTTTGGATATTTTACTTTGATATATATTTGATTTTATTTTCCCAGTTGTTATTTTTTTTATTAATGATTATAAAAACGTTTATATTATTGTAATTTATTTTTTTTTACTTTATGCCAACATGCAGAATAATACCAGGGATGTTTATTATGGAAGCTATATGTATATATATATATATATATATCCAATCATTTATATATGTATATATATATATATATATATATATATAGAGAGAGAGAGAGAGAGACACACACACACACACACACACACACACACAATAATGCATTTGTTAATATATCCAAAACTCTTATTTATCAGGATGAGGGTCTCCATAGTGAAAGAGGAACATGTTACGGTGACAGTTGATGAGAAGATTTCAGTGATGGTGTTTTTGCATCGGGTGTGGAAGAAGCATCCTATACAAGTGGACTTCCTGGGCATTTACATGTCCAACACCAACAAATACTCCACACAGGTTCATGGTCTCATTGGTAAGTCACTTTATAAATAAAAGCACAAAAACCACTTTAAAACATTATTCATTACACCAAGTGTGGGTTTTGTTTGTTTTTTTTAAAGTGGTGTGCGTCTCATAACAGGTCAGTTTGCAGAGGAACCAGAAGTAAAGGTGTACGGCGTGCACGAGGGAGCAGATCCAAAGAAGAAAGAGGCCACGATGGAGGTGAAAGGCAACAAACTAGCTGTCACCAGGTACTATCACACCAGATTTCATCTTGCAGTGTTTTTATATCAGGTTACATATGGCATACCCCTACTCAGAAACTGTGCAAAACACTATAGAAACAAGATTTGACTGATTTAGAAGATGTTTGATAATTAAAGACAACGTTGAATGTCCTCTCTAGTTGGCTGCCTGTTATCCGTTTTACGATTTTAAATAATTACACTTTCCCTGATAGTCCTAAATGTCATTCCGTCCTTTTTAGATCCACCCAATCCAACATATGTTCTATTGACATTAAGGACCTACCTTGCACATATCATATTTAATATAATATAACATATAACATATATATATATATATATATATTATATCATATAACTCTTGCAATATCTGTATATCGATCAGGGGCTGGCAGAAGGACTACAGGCGAGACAGGAAACGAGGTTCCGATGTCTACTGCTGGTTTATCCATAACAGCGGGAAAGGCTTCATTGATGGCAGTTACACCAGTTATATCCTGCCTCAGCTGGACAGCTTCCTGACCTCCATCTGAGAGCATGAGTGTGGCAGCTAGCTTAGGAGACTTCCCAGTCTGATGGGTAGAGATCTCTTATTTTATACAAGCCATTTTCGAAGCGGAGAGATCTGTTTAATGCAACAAGAAAATATATACAAAACACAGAAAAAAAGTGCTGTACATCAACCAATTGAACTGAATTATTTCATAATTAAATAAGGCAATTGAATGAATTAATGTATTATAAGAATTTCTGACTTGCGCGTTTGCAGTGAAACAAATGGACAAAAGGACAATAAAAAAGAAAAGAAAAACAAGTGTCATTTTGTTCCAGTATGTAAATTAGGTAATTTAAGAGTCTTTATTATGCACTCAATTTGAGACAAATTGGAGAAGTCCTCATAGGCAAGTCTTTCCTTTCATCCCACCCTAAACCAAGATGAAGAACATGCTTTAGATGAGTCGCCCTCAGTCCTGGAGATGAGTCGCCCTCAGTCCGCTCAATAATTTAGCAGAAAACATGAAACATTTTGTTAAGGATTCTTTGAATAGAAACGGCAGTTTTTTTGTTTATGAATTTACTAACTTCTGATCAACTCACTGCATCTTTGCTGCATAAAAGCATTAATTTCTATAAAAAGGGACTACACCATCATATAGATGAGTTGATAGCTAACAGAAATGGACTAAAAGCCACACAGTCGTATTCTAACAGCATAAGGTGCAATGAATTAGAACCAGCATTTTAATACTGTGCAGTGATAATATTAAGAGTGAACTTAACGAGGCTAAGGTGAGTGTGGCTGAGAAATTGTGCTCATTTATGTCTTCCAGGATGGCCTCTGTGTGTTTATATTGACCTTTCAGGATCAAAACATGCTTACCTGAGGCAGAATGAGAGATTAGATTGAGAAAATCCTCCTTTTGTGTTTCACACACACACACACACACACAAAACGGATGAATGAACAAATGAATGAATAGGGTACAGTAACATCAGGAGATGGGTTGACTCTGAATCCAGTTTGAGTTGGTCTCCAGGTTCGATCATCTTCACCACAGCTGTGTATTCACACACATGCACACAATATCACTGTAGGAGACATATAATCACTCCGTTTTAAGACAGCGCTTCAGTTATCTGAATGGCTTTCTTCTTGTAATACTTCTTAAAGTAGTTATCACTTTCACTACAATGTTAACTTGTATCCAGTTATCTGATCTTATAGATTTCTTCTTCCGTTCCTCCATCTGAAAGACACACAAGAGAGAAAGTCCTGGGAGAATCATAGATGTTTAATAAAACTGCCTGAATTCAGCAAAAAATGCTCAAGGACCATTATGATTTGTAATGTGTGTATTTCATGGATATACTGTATATAACACCACCATAACAACTAAATGAGATAAAAAAGAAAAACATTAATGGAGAACGTGGCTCCATTATCTCATCCAGAGCAGTTTTTTTTTCTTGTCTTTTGAATCTCCGTTGTGGGAAGACTCTTTCCTTTTTTGTTGAGGATGCAGCTTTGAGGGCACAAAGACACAGAGTTGGGCTATAGAAATAAAACAGATGGTTATTGTGACACCCTGTTAGATTACTTCCGCAATAATACTTTAGGAGACTTTTAGACTGAAGATACCTTGTTTTCTGTAGATACATGGACAATTCAAATTTGAGTCCATATCCTGTTTCTTCTTCCTCTCTTGCAACTCCTGTCTGCAGATCGTCTCAGGATCACTATTGAGGCACTGGACCTATCAGCCTTTGGGTGTCTCACCCACTTTGCAATATCCTGTACACACAATCTATGAAACACCTAAACTTCTTTGCAAAAGTCATCTAGGATGCATTTATTTGATCAAACGTACAGTAATTTATTATTAAATATTATAGTCATTTCAGATAACTATTTTCTACTGTAATGTATTTTAAAATGTAATTTATTCTTGCGATGCAAAGCTGAATTTTCAGCAGCCATTACTCCAGTCTCCATTGTCACATGATCCGTCAGAAATCAATCTCATATTGAAATATACTTTTTTTTTTTTTTTTTTTTTTTTTTAACAACATAAAATGTATTTACTGTCACATTTGATCAATTGAATGCATGCTTGCTAATTAACAGGAAAAAATGTAGTAGTATTGTATGCAGTGAGTCTATGGAGCTTTAATTCGATAAAATTTATAAAATGCTTGCCGTACTCAGCTCATTAAGTTTGAGACAAATAAAATTATGCATAACAGTCATAGCATGTAATGCCCAAACATGCTGTCTACATAGGCAGCTTGGTAGCTTACTAGGTGTAACATTTACATCTATAAATTCAGCAGGATTTGAAATACAACCTAAAGTTCAAAAATGCTATCCAGATTTTAAGAAACAACGTTTATTAAAATGTCATCTTAACTAGACAACTCATTACGTTTTGAGGCACATTAAAGTCCAAGACAGGCCTATAGCCTATAATGTCCCAAAATACTGTCTACATAGGCAGCGCATTTGGCTTTAGAACAGTCTATGGTGTTTGTTTAATATTTGGCAGGTTTTAAGACACAACAAATTATAATTAAACAACCTATCTAGAAAGGTTTTGTTACACAGGCTATATGGAATAATGCCACCTAGCTAGGGAGACCAGTAGCTTCAAAACTAGGACACTATTCAGTATAGAAAAATACAGGAAAATCAATACAGACTATGCATTACATTTAGTACCTAAAATTAGATCATTTTTTTTAAAGCTTTGTAAATTTTGCTAGCATATCCACAACTTCATTTCCCTTCCACACCAACAAGGCCAGGAACCCAAAAGAAGGAGACAGCCCTTATTATGAAGTGTGAGAAGCAAGTGGAGCTAACGTGCATGTTTCGTCACTGTTTCGTGTGTACATCGCGAGATTATGATGAGCTGCGCTTTATTTGCGCCTGCGCAGACCGGTGGCTCTGACCTTTCTTGAAGTGAACATGCTCGGCAGGGCCAGCGCGGCGGTGTTCCTCCCACAATGGTAAGAATTTATTTTGTTGAATGAATAATTTTCTGGAAACATGCATTTAACGTTTTGCGTTTAAGTAGTGAAGTAAATTTGCTTTATTTGTTCAATTAAATGCGGATAAGGTGGAGCGAGGAGGTGCTGCACTTTAGGCCGCGGTGTGCTTAAGCTTATGACAGCGAGCGACTTGACTTGATTTCACATGTAGATTATATTGATTTAATCGCAATACGCTGCTAAACAAACATACTTAATCACATTATGGTTTTGAGTTTGAACTCTTCGTATGGAAGCCATTCTCTTGTCGTGCAGTAGCTTTGATAGCACTGTGGGTTTCCAGGGTATGCTTTGCTTTCAATGTAACTTCAGATGCTGTCACATTTACTGATGCATCATTACCCTGAGAGTTATCATAATGTAATTATTTGTGCATGAGATTAACCTCTATTAAACGTCTGTTAAAGTGGGCAGGTCAGGAACATGGCTACCTTGAAGGACAGTAAGTAAAATTTCCTCTTGCTTTATAAAAGGTTAGCTGATATTAATGTCTTTACGGATGTATGTTTTGTTATAGTTAACGTACACTATTGTATTAATTGTTTTGCAGTGACGTTATTATACATAACAGACAGCTGAATTAATTTTATGACCATTGTGTGTGTTTGTTTTTCCCTTCTCACCAGTCACCATTCGGTTGAAGTCCATCAAGAACATCCAGAAGATCACCAAATCCATGAAGATGGTGGCAGCAGCAAAGTATTCCAGAGCTGAGAAATCCCTGAAGCCCGCCCGGGTCTATGGCACCGGCGCTATGGGTATGCAGCAAGTTATCCTCAAAATGAAGTTTATAGTGCACATTTAGGTATCAAAACGGTATTAAAACGTCTAGTCATAATATGTTCATGTTTTATTTTTTTTTCTTCATATCTTTGTTGTTTAGCACTTTACGAGAAGGCTGAGATCAAGGCTGCAGAAGACAAGAACAAGCACTTGATTATTGGTGTGTCGTCTGACCGTGGTCTCTGCGGTGCCATCCACAGCAGCGTGGCCAAAGTCATGAAGAATGAGATCGCCAAGCTCTCAGATGCCGGCAAAGAGGTCATGGTTGTCAATGTGGGTGACAAACTCCGAGGTCTGCTGTACAGGTATATAACTTTCTATGTCTTGTCTCTGTAATTCCCATTCAGTCAGTTCTTAAGTATGTAGATGCATCACTTTTTGCAGTGTTGTTTACTTCAATCTCTTCTTCTGCTTCTGTGAACCGTTAGGACCCATGGCAAACACATCCTGATCAACTGTAAAGAGGTGGGCCGCAAGCCTCCCACCTTTACTGATGCTTCTGTCATTGCCACAGAGCTGCTGGACTCTGGTTACGAGTTTGACCAGGGAGCCATAGTATTCAACCGATTCAGGTTTGAAACTTCCGCATTGCTGTATACTAAAAATAGAACAAAAAAAGAAATTGTTTGGTTTTGATGCTGATTTGTGTCCTCTGCAGGTCTGTGATTTCATATAAGACGGACGAGAAACCTCTATTTTCCCTGGACACTGTTGCAAGCTCAGGTATTGTTTCATTGTTGGACTGTATACCCCTCATGACACATTTAATAACATAATAATTGGATCACAATTTAAACCGCATTAAACATTTAAGAGAGGCCCAGCACGTTTATGAGCAGGAGGAAATATTGGGATGCATGACGTGTTGTGCCATTGCTTTTTAGTCAATATTGTTTTCTTTTTATTAAATAGTGTTAGTTGATTTTTCATTGGGCATCCTCATTTCCCCTATCACTTTTTAGATTTAGGTCGCATGTGCCATCATCTGACACTCACTCATATATATATATATATATATATATATATATATATATATATATATTTTTTTTTTTACATATCAAATATTTATTTTCTTTTTTTAACTGATTGAAAACATTTCAAGGCATCATTTCAGGACAGATGTATTATAATAGAGGTGAAAAGTGTGTGTGTGTGTATGTGTATATATAGAGATAGATAGATATCGATATAGGTATACAGTATATACACACAGTTGTAATAGTTTTATATATAATGTATACCGTAATATACAGACATGTCAATTATCTGCCAATTCATGAAAATAATCCGCTTAACAGTATTGGGCAGCATTTTGACATGAGTACATTCCCAAAAATATTGATGTACTATTGTAAGAAATGTTGTCCCAATAAATTAGTATATTGTTGTTATTGGTACAGCCTTTTATAATGCTTGTCTTTGTTGTTTGAGCTAACTTTAATATATTTGCCGGGTTCGAAGATGTGATCAAGTGACGCTGGAGCACAGTCGATCATTTGCCATGTGTTTTTGTTCAGAAAACATGGGCATCTATGATGACATCGATGCTGATGTGCTGAGGAACTATCAGGAGTTTTCTCTGGTCAACATCATCTACTTCGGGCTGAAGGAGTCCACCACCAGTGAGCAGAGTGCCAGAATGACTGCTATGGACAATGTCATTTTAGATGTCGTCTTCCATTCTGTTTCAAAAGACTTTAATCGCCTGTTTCCTATATTCCTTGCTAAAGTGTGAATGTCACCTTATGTTATAAATTATACTTGAGAATTCTTATTTGCTGTTTTTTTTTTTCCTCCATCAGCTGAGATGATAGACAAGCTGACCCTGACCTTCAACCGAACCCGCCAGTCCGTCATCACCAAGGAGCTCATTGAGATCATTTCTGGAGCCGCTGCACTGTAAGATGTTTTTCCTCTTATTTTGCCTGTCTTTTACCCTCATTATTACCCATGAATGCCATTGGATCTTCCTCATCCATTCATCCATTCATTCTTTCTTCGTATTGGGTTATGGTTTAACCTTTTCTTATGCCCTGTTCTGTTTCGTCCACATCATGTTTATATTTCTTTTAATTTTATTAACTCTTTTCATGTGTGGTATTTGCACCTCTAAGGTGTTAACACGCACTAATCTAATTTCCATTATTCCCTCACTGACCTTTGATAATATGCATGCATTCACCATTCACAGAAACTGAGGCATGAGCGAGGTAACGTCCTGCAGCAGACTTTAGGGTAAACTGTGTGCTTATAGAGAAATACCATAGACAATAGATTTTAGTGTTCCTGTTTTCTTTATCAAATGTTTTGTTGCATCTGGTGTTTTTTTTTTTGGGTTTTGGGTTTTGCTCAAAACAGAAGTTCATTTCCACAGAACATTAGTAAAAACTCCATAAGTTGAGTAAAAGAGCTTTACTTCTTGCTAGAGGATGGACACACTGATTTCTAGTCTTATTGGTTAGACTTGTAACATACTCTGTATTCAAGAACATTAATGCAAATGCTTTATGCAGAATGTTTACACCAACATAAATGTTTGTTGCAACAATTGCATTCAGTTTGTCTGTTCAGACCGATGCTGAAAAAGAAAACAGCAGAGGGTCTGAATGAAATCACAGTTCCACTCTCTGCCAGTAGGTGGAGTTTGTTGAGCAGCAGAAATACAGCTGTAAACAAGGACCGCTATGTGCAACTTTCCACAACTTCCTCCACTGTTCACCGTAGCTCAGCACAAAAGTATTTTCGTGAGCACTACTGGGTTGTAGTTTTATGTGATCACATCGGCTCTGTGCAGGTGACCAAGCAGGGCAGGCGCAAAGGTTTTTGCCTGTAGTGCATTAAAAAAATAAAATAAAAAAAAAATAAAGCATCTCTGTAAAAAAACAACAAAAAAACGTTTCATTGATGGCATGCAAATGCTCACGTCAGCTTTACAAGATGCATTAACAGCTCTGCATTCGAATGTGGAATTTTTATTGCAAGAATCTTGTCAACATTTGTTGTGGTGTTAACAGGCCTTTAGAGTGTAAATGTGTGTATATATGTATACGTGTATATATAATAGAATAGAGGGAGAGAGAGAGTGCTATAGATACTGCAGCTTAGATGGTTTGGTATTATTCTCTGTTCTTGACATCTACTTTACGCATGTTTTATATCATGTCCATGACTGATTTTTTTTTTTATTACAGATAAAGAGGAGCCCTGTACACGGTCAGTGTGGTTCTGGCACACGTGCTCTCCAGTTCAGTCACCTGGTGTAGAATTCTATTCATATAAATATATATGTGCTCCTGTTTGTACAATATTTGAGTCAATAAACCTCTTACAGAAAAAACACCATCCGTTTGAGTTCTCCAGTATATTTCTAGTCTATGTACCGATCAGCTTTGATGTCTTCTTAAAAAATCAAAAAAAAGTTTCCAGACTCATGCTTGTTTTCCATTGGAATTAAAGCTTGTGAACTCTTCTTTGAAGCCATGGGTTTGGCTGCACTGAGAGGTTATCAATACACCGAGCATTTGAAGAGAAGACGTCTGCCAAAACAGAACACAAGGTCAATCCTTCCAATAAACCATCTCTGGCGTTTATGTATTTGGCTTAAAACAGTATTAAGTTACTCTGAGCTGATTACTGATAAACCCAATTGACTTAACGGCATCCTTATTGTTCCTTCTTATAATTGCCAATCAAAACAAGTTTAGCCTCCTTGTTATCCATTTGAAACTCAAGCCTGGCCAGCCACCACAGTATCAGATTAAATGATCGTGCTGCGGTGTTGGGTGTCTGGATCCATGAAAGGGTGAATTTGGGGGTCACTGATTGTAGAAGAGGGTTTGGTCTATTAAAGTAATGAACAAGTAGAAAGTTTGACCATATGGGTCACTCATGTATTATTTAATCAGCTGCCACTGGAGCTCAGATTCTGATGGTTATCATCTGAGAGCTGATGTGCATCACCATACCCAACCGTTTTTTTTTTTTTTTTTCTAAAGACATTTTTATTGAGTCCTCTTGAGTTCATTATTATTTTTTTTAATGTAAGAATATAAACAAATATTCAGTGCAGTATCGACAATCAAGCATATTTGTGGAGAAAAAAAATTAGTATATTTGTAGCATTCCATTTTATAATTTGTTAGTAATATAAGCATACGATCTGACTTTTTAGCATAAAAAAGTATTTAACTTTAAATGTACTTTTGTGTAAAAGTGTTTCTTTCACAACAGTTTCCACAGTGGCGTTTCTTTGTAAAAATATTAAATCCAACTTCTAGATTTTTTTCTGAGTAAATCATATAAATTGATATAAACTTTAACTGGTTACTTTAATTCTCCTGTAGTGTTAGTATTATGGTAGGCATAAATATATTAAATACAGTACAATTATTACCTTTACAATAAATATGTCTTAAATATATGGATGACATAAACAAATCCACACGATTTACAAGGATTTTCTGTACCAAATGAATCGCATAGTCAATTTTCTGGGCAAATCCTTATATGACCCTATTATAACAATCTGAAACATAAAAAATAATATTTAATATAATTTATTTAATGCACGTTATAAACAGCAATACAGCCCTAAGATAAATTTTCACCTGAGCATACAGTATGCCACTTATTATTAATTTCATTATTATTAATGCCATGTACAAAAACAATAAATACACTGAGATACAAAAATAAATATTTAAAGGTAAGAATTCGCCTAAACGAGAATGGTTGACTTTGATCTAATTACTGACTTTTTATTTATTACAAATTCCACTCGAACATGGAAGAACACAATTATTTTATGAACACAAAGATTTGTTAAAAGTAAATACTCAAGGCTTTACAAATCATCATCATGATTCTACACACCGTCGAAGTGCACTTCACACTACACACGTCTGCAGGTGATGTAATCGAGCAGGCTATAATCGACCAGCGTCTCCGCTCTTCTGCGCATGCGCGATCGATTGCTCCACAATGTTTCGCTCTGGGAGTAAAGATGGCGGCTCCAGTGGAAGAGCCAGTGTCCCTATTAATGTGAGCCATCGAAACAAAGCCTTTCCAGGCGCAGTGAGAGCGGAGAGATGTGTGAGAGTTACACGCGCTCGCTGCTGCGTGTGTCCGTGGCGCAGGTGTGTCAGGCGGTGGGCTGGGACGCGGTGCAGCTGAGCGCCTGTGATCTGCTGTCCGATGTGCTGGAGAGATACCTGCAGCAGCTGGCCCGGAGCTGCCACCGATACTCCGAGCTCTGTGAGTCGATTAACTCTCTTTCTTACCCTGATAACAGTCTGCGCTGGAGTAGTGTGCTCTAGAGTGTGTTAGTGTACACTGTTGATAGTGTGGTTGTTGATAAGCCCCGCCCACTACAAGTGATGTAAGTATGCTAAGCTAACTAGCGCCCAAAATGTTGATGTTACTGTTAAGGCGTTAAAACTTTCTTAACGAACCACGTTTGGTCAGGTTCTTTGGCTTCTTAATACATTGTTGTTGTTGTTTTATTTTTTTGTAAGACGTTAGTTTTGAGGCTAGCCATCAAAACTCTGTCTGTATGTTTTGACAGCTGAACAGAGACTCGTTAGCTGTCTACTTAAATCAAATCAGTCGTTGCTTAAGAGACTATATGTTTCTGAAAATGGAGTGAAATAGTGTCTTTCTCGGGGACTGAAATGTTTGCTGCATGTTAAACCAGAGATAGTTTGTAAGGATGCAGAGTTTGGATTCCCACTTGTTGCCATAGTGATGATGTAAGCGGCAGCGTCATCTGTGTGCATGTGCGCAGCTCGTGTGTTCAAAACAGTGTTGTTCGAAGCATTCAGATGATATTATAGTATTTATTAATTCGTTGAGAATTCGTTTTTCTTTTTAATTTTGAACGTTTTTCTACATTATTGTGTTTTCTTCATTTCAGTTTCAGTTTTAGATATTTTCTTTTACGTTTATTTTATTCCAGGTAACACATTCACTACATTAACACATAGACTTTCTTGTATGTGAGTTTATAGAGACAAAACAACTATATCTGAATCTTCTTGTAGTCAGAATGAGAGTCAAAGAGAGAGAAAGCTTTTGTAAAGTTGTTTCTTTTGAAAGTATTATCAAATAATATTATATTTTTAATTTATCCCTTGAATTCGTTTTTTATTTTTATTTTTTATTTAGAGTTTTAGGTATTTCATTGCATTTTTTATATATTTTTTTTATTATGTCAATAATGTTTTTATACATTTTTATGTCAGTTTCTGTTATGTTTGTACATCAAGTAAAAAATGAAAATGAGAAACCAGCTGATTTTTTTAAATTAATATTTCATTTTATTACAGTTAGTTTATTTTTTTTTTTCATATATATATGGAATATATACATTACTAGATTAATGTTTATTAATCTATTAATTAATTTTGTATGCTGCACATCTCTTTTCTTTCAGATGGACGGACAGACCCTGGACTGAGTGACGTGGATCAGGCTTTTGGACTTTTGGGAGTCACTATAGCCGAACTCGAGGACTATGTAAATAACATGGAGCCTGTCAGCTTCCCACAAATTATCCCTCAGTTTCCCATCAGCAAGAGCAGCGTTCTGCAGTTTCCTGCTTCTGGCTTCGAAACAGACGCCCGTGATGCCCTGAGAGGCGAGAGGAGAGACTACATCCCAGAGTACTTCCCTCCGCTCATTTCACTGCAGGAAGGTACGTACCAACGTCACTATAGAGGTGGAACCGAATATATGCAAGCTTCTAGTTCAACAAGATTAAACAGTGTTGAGCTGCAACTTACTGTTCATGACAGTTTGATGATTTATTGATCGAAAAATGTTTTCAAGAAACTAATGATAAATCATCTGGCATAAGTTGTATATATGTGTATGTATGTGTGTATATGTATATATATATATATATATATATATATATATAGTGTGTGTGTGTGTGTATGACTATAAACTGTACATTACAATTGTGGATGTGCTGATCTCAGCTTTGTTCTGCATCACTAATAACAAATTTATGACATGAATATGTCTAACACACTATTATTGATAAAGCAAAATTTTTAACATTCTGCACATTTCTAATTTCACACAATGTATACTGTTGTGCTGCCCAATATTGAGTCATGTACTCATGCCAATTTTGGTGTGTGCCCATATTGGCTGAGTCCCGTCCCATACAGGGGTGCACATAGGAAGCTGCATATCCCAGTGCTACAGTCCTTCACTCTCGACCTATCCGGCTCATGTCTCTCAAACACAAACACACACTCGTCTTCTCATCACACACAGCGGAGGTGGTGCCAGTGGGTGGTGGAGGGCCGGACATGATCAGGGTTGTCTCGGGTCGTACAGGAAGCTCTCTGGCTGTGAGGTGTGTTCATGGGTGTTGGTGTGTGGGACACAGGAAGGCTGTAGTAGGCTTTGAGCCATGTGTGTGTGAGAAGCTGGCGGAGGTCCGGCTCGAATGGCAGACATCCCAGGTGTGTGTGTGTGTGTGTGTGTGAGAGAGAGAGTCCAGCCAGGGCAGGGGGTCTACTGGGCTTGGAGCCAGCGCTCAGCTGGATGCCCCTCTGCCAGAAAAAAGACTCGGGGTCTCTTTTTCTCCCTCTCCTCCATTTCCATTTGTTTCTTTATTCCCTGTTTTCCGTTTCTTCCTCATAGATCAGTTGGAGACCGTATTAAACTTGGACACACTCGCACACCTTCATGCCACACATCTACACGTGCTCTTATAAGCAAACCAGACAAAAGTTTAAACATACAGTATATTCTTCTGTACTATATGTGTTTCTCTCCATACCAAGAAAGTTATGGAGCCCCACTGTGTGTTTGAGTGTTACGAGCACAAATGGATTTTGGTGTGGTTTGTATTTTATATTGCTTAAGGAATTTTTTTTTTTTACTATTGTTCGTGATTAAGCTTAGTGATTTAAACAAACCCCTTGTATAAAGTTTAATTGTTGACATGTAACTCATCTTGCGTTATTCTAAACAATAAATCCCTTAGAGTTACATTGAAGAAATTTCCCGAGTCACTAAAAAACAGAATATAACAGAGAATTTGGGGAGGCTGATTTGTGCCAGTACGCCCTATAGCAAATCCATATCAACCAGTGTTATTTCAGAATTATTTATATGCTATTATAGTTAGCCACTATTATATTTTCAGTTTTTAGTTTAGTTGGATTTTGTCATTTTGAATTTTGTCATTGTTTAGCTTTATTAGTAAGCTCTTTTTTTCTTGTTTTGATAATAATCTAGTCCGTTAGAATGATTCTCTTCTGCAGTAGCATATAAAGCCACAGGTTGGCGCTGTGTGACCACAAAGTTGACTGAACGTGTCTTTTCTGATTTTCTCCATGTATAATTCTCTATTTTAATTTGATTTAAAGTTTTGAATATTATTCTTAGCCTAAAATCTGCACTGTTGGTTGCAAACAGTATAGACACATACGTTCAAAATGATTTTGGAGTGGTTGCTTACTGACCCGAGTCAAAATACCTCATTGAATGATATTCTTGTCCATAGATGGCTCTGGTCAGGCTTTTGTGTGTGTGTTATCATTCTCCTGAGGAAATATGTAAGACAGACATTTCTCTCTAACAAGCCACAAAATTTGAGCTGGTGTTATTTATGTCTGTAGTACAGAACAATTGAACATTTATAGATACTGAGATCAAACGCACAATGCAAATGTGCTTTTAGAACATACTAATTTGGGATCAATAATTAGTATAATTTTGTGATTTTTTTTTTGTTTTATGACAGTAACACAAATCCTGTGGAGTTGTTGTCATTGCTGCAGTGGTGGGGTCTCTCTTGTTTATCTCTATTGTGTGGGAGCATATTGTTGTCCCGTCCTGAGGGAAGAAGGTAATGGGAGGTAGAGAGAGCGCGATTGCATCTGTACACTGAAATTACCAGCGATCAGACAGGCTGATAAAGTCTCTCCGTCTATGTAGAGAGAGAACAAGATTAAGATGACTGCTCTGGAAATTTACAGCTGCAAAATGAAGCTACGTGATTGGACTGCAGTTTTGATCAAAATGTGTGGCACAAGAACAGGATCCTGTAACTCCTGTTGGTCTTTCTGCTGTCCTTACCAAAAACGACTTGATAAGTTTCCTGCATAATTTGTCTGTCCATTCTGACAGAATACACATAGTTTGTGCATCATGCATACGACTGTTCTGCTGCTGTTTTTTCAGTGTTAGAATGGCTTTTGTTTGTGGAAAGTTAGAGTAAAGAAGTGATGCTCTGCTGTATTTGTATTTAAAAAACAAAAAAGACAATCTGCACTTCAAACAAACAAAATCAAACCTGTCAACTTTGCGTGCTTGCTTTGTAGCTCCTAGTTTTTGTTGCATTGCATGCTTTGCTTGCAGTTTTGGCAGCATCTTTGATTATAACGGGAGCTGCTAGTTTACTTGCATTGCATGCAGCATAGATAGTTTAGTTTATAATAATGGGTGCTGCTGCTGATACAACATATAAACCATTTTATTGATTTTATCAGACTTGACCTGTTTTATTGCACTTCATGCTTACAGTATGTTATGTTTGTTAAAAATAAAGGGATTCTAGTTTTGTCGCATTACATGCTTGATGCTTAACTGAAATATTAATAGTTGCTGCAGATTTTTTTTCACTGTATGAATGCACCATAGATAGTTTTATTAATTATAATGGGAGCTGCTAGTTTTGGTCACGATGCATGTATACAAGCATATATAGCTTAGTTGATTCTAATAGTTGCTGCTAAATTTGCATGCATTGCATCCCTTCCATAAACAGTTTTATTCATTTTAATTAGCATTGTTAATTCGGTTGCATTGCATGCATGCAGTTTTGCTTGTTATGAGAGTTGCTAGTTATTTTGGATTGTATGCATGCATCATAGACAGGTTTGCAAGAAATGGGAGCTGTTAGATTGTTGCGTTGTAATTGTGCAGCTTTGGTGCTAATGTTTGCAGTGCGATTGGTCACATTGAATGCATGCATGCATCATGTAATAGGAGTTGCTTGGTTTATACCAAGTCATTAATACATTGGTAGTACTGTTGCACTGCATGCATGGATTTTAGACAGCTTTTTATTGATACTAACAGCCACTGTTCATTTTGTTGTATTGCATGCATGCATGTATGTGCAGTCCAGATAACTTTGACATTTATAATGTGTGGTGCAGTTTTGCAAGCCTTAGTCCCGTTGTGCCATTAACACAATCATCTCATCAGCAGAGCTAGTTTTGTTGCATCACATCACATCGCTCTCTCGAAGTGAAGACACTGTCATTCTCCTGGTCCAGGGGTGCTGATTATTTCCTCAGTCTCTGCTAGCGTGTGCTGTGCCTCTGTTAACTTACGAATTGAGCAAGCTCTGTATTTGACTCGCTTGGTTATCGGCTCTTTTCAAAGCTTCACAAGGGCGTAAAATGATTAGAGGAGAGCCTGACAATGCATGAAGAGATTTGCACAGTTTCCGTAGATGTCAGGTGCAGCCGTTACACTCTAAAAAGAGAAAAGGATGAATATTAAAGTCTTCCGTCTTTTCTCCTTTTCTTCCGCCGCGACATTCACATCTTCTTTAGAGAGAATAGGGCCCAGGGCCCCCCTCTGATTGGTAAGGGCACGCTCCCGTAGCCAGGAGAATCCGACCTGATGATGAAAAGAATTTTGTCTTTTAAGTATAATAGTCATTACTGTCTCACATTCTCTCCGTCTGGCTCTCTCAGGTCAGCCGTACTCTGTTTTTAAAGAGCTGATGTCTGGCCTGAAATGCTTTGAGAACATATTTGATTTTAATGTCTTGTCAACTTATTATAATTTTTTTTTCAATGATCCTAATCAGCCAGAAAGGTTTTATTTTTTTTCCTAATATATTTTAAACATTTTTTAATTAGCATCTAAAACGAATATACAAAAAAATGTGTATGTGTGTGTGTATATATATATATATATATATATATATATATATATATATATATATATATATATATATATATATATATATATATATATATTAGTGCTGTCAAAATTAGCGCGTTAACGCATTCGATTAATTTGAAATATTTAACGCGTTAAAAAAAAATAACGCAATTAACGCGGTTGCAGTTTTTTTTATTTCCAGTTGTGGCCTTGTGTGTTCAACGTGCAAAGAAATATGGATAAGACCAAGGAAGGACTTTTAGACGGAAAGTTTCAGTATAAAACTCTGCCGGATTACTCTTCAGTCTGCCACAAGAAACATTACTCTTCATTTAGTCTGCCACAAGAAACAGCAACATTAAAATCATGAACTCAAATGTCATTGTTTAAAAAAAAAAACAATGACTGTAACAGTGCGTAAATCAGACCTTTCTGTAACGCTAACGTTAATAAGCTTAAACGAAATAACGAAATAATTGTGTAGCGGAGTATTTTTTGTACACAGTGCCGCGAACTGTCAATCACCCCTGTACGCGTGCACTGTCCTCCTCAGCTGCAGCAACTTGCGCTCTCTCTCTTCATCAAGCTTTAAAACAAAAAGGGGACAAAAAGATCATATTGTCTTTGTGCATAGGCTATAGATTAATTAGATAAATGAATATCTAAATTTGTGCCTTGCCGTCTACGGTATTTTTTTTAGAACTTAGAAAAAAGATGCTGCAGCCAATGAGCAGCCAGCGGGGGCTGCAGGACGACTCAACCTCCGCAGACAGTTTTTAATGTTTATCAGACAATAAATACTCAAGATTTTGCTTTAGTATAACTCACAACGAGTTTCACACACCTTCTCCGGCCACGTTGAGTTGTTGACAGTGTCTTAACAGTGGGAAAAGCGACACACGCGCTATTCACTTGTATAACTTAAGGGTGTATGGGTAATGTAGTTTCTGCTCTGGGTGTGATGAATTAGGAAGCTCGCATTGTGAAGGGCGCTCTGAAAATCGGCAGTGCAGGTAAAAGATTAAAACCTCTATTAAAACAGATGTCCAAATGAGCGTACCGGTACGCTACAAGCACGTTCTGGGCGCACGGAGAGGTGGCGGTATGCTCAAGAGCTATATTTGGAAGTGGCAGTACTGAGTACCGGTGCATACCAGCCCACTTAAAGCACTGGCAATGACTATACTTTGGAATTTTTTTGCAGTCCACTTAGAATTCAACATGGAAATCATTTTTGTTTTTTATTGGCATTGATTGTTTTGAAATTCAAATGGTACTTACATGCCTGTGTTTTTATTTCTGTAATAAATATGGCTTTCAAGCCAATAGTTAATTTGGAGAATATTGATGGTTTATTGCAGGTATGTTGTTTACATGAGAAAATCTGTGTTACAAGTTAAACAAAAATTCCAATAAACAATCATATTTTGAATTTAAATAGTTTCTTTGTCTTGAGTTTACATGAATTATTTACATTTTACATTTACATATCCAAAAAGTTTCAGTCTTTTAACTGCGATTAATCGCGATTAATCGCGATTAATTTTAAAAATTTGTGCGATTAATTAGTTAATTTTTTTTAATCGATTGACAGCACTAAATATATATATATATATATATATATATATATATATATATATATATATATATATATATATATATAATATTCATGCATGATTTTCTACATAAAATAATTTTGGGACCAGCAGGTTTAATGGGCTAATGCAGAGACAATTTTAACTTCTAGAACGGCCTTTTCTGTCATTGAAACATGCGGAACGGTTCCAGATTGGCCACTGGTACCCTATCGGTAGAAAAGTGGCTTCGGTGTGCTGTTTATGTCTGTCTGTGACACTCTCGCTGATGTAGTAACTCCTGTATTATCTCTCTCCCCTCTTCTTATCTCAATGTATTTCCCTTCCTCGTCCCCCTTTCCCTCATGGAGAGAGTGGGCTATCTGCTCTTTGTAGTTTTCTGACTATTTATGTCGGACAAGGTCAGAATCGTTTAAACTTGCCTGGCTTCCTCAGACCCAAAGATAAGATGAGAGCAGAAAGGCTTGGGATCGATGGAGGAGTGCAGATTTATTCTCCTCTCTCTCTTCCGTTCTCGGTCTTTGTCTCTCATCTATCCTACTTGCTCTCTTACTGAGGTTTGGCGACGTTGGATCCATTTGTCTTTTTTACTTTCCATCCGTCGACCCCTTTAAAATACTGTACCTAAACAGGCCACTTTGCTCATCCAGATCAAATCAAAGAGCAAATTAAAACGCTATCAAATAAATCTGACAGACAGCTCGTACTTGTGAGACCAGAGGAGAAGCCTTCGAGAATTTCCATGTGTTTGGAACTTGCTTAAATTAATGGTTCACTCCAAAATGAATATTCTATTGCTATTTACTCACCCACATGCTGTTCGAGTCTTTCTTTCATAGAACACAAAACGAGACGTTTTGAAGAATGTTCATGCTGCCCTTTTCCATACAAGTGGAAGTGGATGGTGAACAGAGCTGGAAAGCACTGAAAAAGACACAATTAAAAGAAGTCTATATGACTAAGGATCAATATTTCTACATTTTCAAAAGTCCGGCCTTGTGTGAGGAACAGATCAAAGCTGAATTTAGGCTAATTATTTTCTCTTAAATCTCAGTTAAAATTCCACACTTGCCACATTCTGAAAAACGAATTATGTTTTGCATCACTGAAAAAAAAAAAAAAAAATGGGTATTTTGGACCACTTTTTTTTATTAAATGTAGTTGAACTGTTTAGGGCTGCATGATTAATCAAAATAAAACAGTAATTTTGATTATGGCTCAGTGTGATTACAAAATCGTAACCGCTGAGATCTGTTTACACAAATATAGCATACATTTTGTATATATACCTCTGTGTTTGTGTAATAATATTATTTTTATTAATTATTATTATTTTGAATGGAATAAATGAATAATTCAGTGACTTGTTGCCACCTACTGGTGCTTTTATTGTAATTTTGTAAAGTATAATTTCATTTATTCTAATCATTAAATACTTCAGAATTCGAAAAATTAATAAATATAAGTGTACGAATTTCATAAGGTTTTTATTCTTCACAGCAGACATTCATATGGGTTTTATCAACATGAGCACAACTAAATGATGACAGGATTTTCTTTTTTTTTGTGCAAACTCTCCCTTTATATGTGTTTGTTAGGTGCTGTCGACTGTGCTCAGTGTGTGTGTGTAGAGGGAAGCCTCTGGTCTTATGTTACTCTGTCGTGGCTTTATGATAGATGGCTCAACCCAACCCTACTGCCCCCTGTCACAACCGTTTACCTCCCCCCAGTTTGTCAGCTTTGTGGATGAGAGAGAGAGTGTGAGAGAGAGTGTGTGTGAGAGAGAGAGAGAGAGAGAGAGAGAGAGAGAGAGAGAGAGACCGAGACCGAGAGGTCCGTGTTTGCTCGTTGCCACTTTCTGATTGACAGGTCTGGGATGACTCCCTGCTGCACTGGGCCAGGTACAGCGAGCCTGTCTTGAGTGTGTGTGAACGGTAGACAGACAGGAGCCGGCTATTGGGCTCGGTGGAGAGGTCACCTGACCCAGGATCAGTCCTGGAGAGCGTGCTACCCTCCTCTGCCCAGGTGTGCTAACACAAAACTTGTGTGTGTGTGTGTGTGTGCAATGCATTTCCTCTCCTATCTATTATTCCCAGTACATTCTCACAGGTTTCTCTGATAATTAAGTGAGTTGAAGGCATTTTTGCGCCCTCCTCTTTGAGATCTCCATAAAACACATAATCCATTCCATTTTTATGTCTCCTAAAGAATCATTTGATTCTTTTGTCATATGTTCCCATTTTGTCCTTCTGTCGCTCTCGTTTCATTCTCCATCTGTGGGGCTTTTGTATGCTTCGTTCCAAACTTGATCCTCTTCATAGGTGAAGCGCTCGTGCAAGTGTAACGTCTGCCGATACAGGTATGAACAAAGTTAAACTTTTTTGATCTCTATAAAGTTTCATGCCATGGCATGATAGGATTTATCATAGCTCCAAGTCAGAACTTTCTTTACAGGTGTGTTTAATGCGAACATATATATTTTTGTGCACCGTTTTGAATAGGGATGCACCAGTTTGAAACATTGGCCAATATTATAAATAGTAGAAACCCAATATTACAAATCTGTATTGCTATTTGTGAAACCCTGAGCACGTCTGAACAGAAAGAATGGTTTAATGGACTTTTCGGATCAGTGTTTATGTTTGTTGATCATGTATATGTACAAACGTCCAGGAACTTATACATTTGCATTTCAGTGATTTATTTGCATTTAACAGTAAATGTCGCCGTTTAGAATTAAATTGCGATCAAGGTATAGTCATATAGCTGGGTAACAGATAGCAAAGTCACAATTGTATTTTTCGAACCACATAAAGTTTTTGTTTTCGAGTGCAAATGTCTGTTTGATTTCATAGTAAACATGAAGTATTATTATTATTATTATTATGAAAAAAAGAAATCAGCCTTGTTGTTGAACGCTGCTGTGCTCTTGGTCTAATAAAACCTATGCAGATTTAAACAAATAAATAGAAACACACACATTGTGTTGCAAATATAAATCTTAAAGCTTTTTGAAAAAAAAGTGTCTTATAAATGCATGAATGTAAATTAATAAATAAACCGTTTTTTGTTGTTGTTTTTAACCCATTGTTGTGCATTTAGAAGCTGTTCTTTTCTCAATACCTTCTTCGGCTCATTTTGCCTAAAAACATTTTTTTTTATTATTAATTATATTTGTATTTAAAAATGCTCAAACAATTTTTAAAATCTAAGTGAATTGCATTTAGTAAAGATTCATTATCAAATATTGCCAGAGAAAATATTTATAGTGAATATTGTAAAATATTTATATTTTCTGTTATTTACTTTATTCTTTTTTATGGAATAATTATTTTATTTTTAAATCATTATTTTCTTTGAAGTAGGCAAATGTTATTTTCGTGTTTTATATATATATATATATATATATATATATAATATATATATATATATTTTCTGGTTGGGGGGCCTCAGGGAACGTGATTGGGAACCACTGTCTTACTCAACTTAATGTCTTGCAATACCTCTGCCTCCTTTAGATGGCACTCTTGCACCAGCCAACCCCTTTCATCCTTTCTGTCTTTCTGTGTATATGTCTCTCCCCTTTGCTGTCTGTCTGTCGTCAGCGCACCAGACATATTCCACGTGTTTTCTCGGGAATCTCTTTTTTTGCCTTGTTTGCTTCCATAGAAATGTACTGTACAATGACGCTCTGCAGCGGGTATTGACCTGGTCCGTTGTCCTCCAGTTAAGCGTAGGTGTCATGTGATCAGCTTTGAGGGCCACCGTGGATCTTTCTGGCATTATGAAATGAAAGACGGGCTCTTCCAAGCCGTGACTCTGGCAGAAAAAATGCTGTTCGCACATTTGATCGCCGCTTAGACAAATACATATGTGTCTATATAGGCCAGTAAACAAATATAGACCAAAAACAATATTCAAATCATAAACAAAACACTGTTAATTTGAAGGCGATCAATTTGTTTGTGCTGTAATGACAGAGACACTCTACTTTTTAGAGAGAGTTTGCTACAGTTATCTCTATAAATGCATCCCCTTTAAAACACCAAAACTGAAAACTATTAAAACACAAATAAATTAAATGAATCTTAAAAGAAGACTGAATTAACTTGGTTAACTAGGCTAACCTCACTAATAAACTAGTTGGTTGTCGGACCATCCTGACCTATTCCTTCGAAAGTTTTGATTTCAGCCGAAGTTTCCTGTTCTTCTTTCCTGAAATGAAAACTGTTTGAGAGTAGTTTAGAAGTTTGTGGATATTAGCTTCTGTTGCTGTTGGACTTGGTGAGTTCAGGTCAAAGTAGTTTTGCCGGGGCCACTGTGAGTGTTTGTGTGTTGAAACTCTTTTAACTGATGCTGTGTGTAGTGGGCTTGGTTCGTCCGGTGGATGGGAGGGGTAGGAATGTGAATCCTTCCCCAGAGAGGGTGACAGGCTTGCGGGCTCAACAGAACTTCTGCCCCCGGTCCCAGGGCGCCAGGGTGGGTCACTGTTAACCCCGGCTGAAATAGCCAGTTCCTGAATGTATGTTTGTGTGTTTGCAGACAGTGCAAATATTTTATATTATTTTGCCTGGCAGTTACTATGGCTTTGTCACCCTAAACCTTTGTGATTAATATAAAATATAAAAAACATAGTGATCTGACAATAAAAAGTTAATGCATTGTTTCCAGAATTTATGAATGAAATGCATTTACCATGCAGAATACTGTTCTTAATCTTTTTTTTTTTTAAGTTGTAAAAATCTGCCAAATTCATTTTTAAAAACATACTTTTTTGTATCAATATTGCAGTATGGTGTAAATAGTTTTAGATATATTTTATTTTTGTCATGGAATTTAAGATACTTTTTAGATATGATTTGTAACTTTGAACTGAGTCCAACCGAATTGTATCAAAATTGACTTATTTTCAGAGCAAATATTTAAGTTGTTTGGATTTGTTTAGTGTTTAGTTTCTGGTTTCAGAGTAGAATAAATGTGTATAAAACAGATTCTATGAGATTCATCAATTAAAAGCCAATAAAACTTCCAGTATCAGGCAATATGAATTATGCATGCTTATTATAAGCATTCAGTCTAAAAATATATGTAAATATTTGTTAAAAGCATTATTCATAGTGCTAACAATCTGGTTCACCCACCAATATCAAGTGTTACGCTCTAAAAGTGTGTTACAGGGGTTCACTTCTGTGTGTGTGTTCAGTAATTGGGCTCTCTTACACA